>NC_039252.1:3267548-3410048 GCF_003368295.1 Carassius auratus
TGCAGATACATATGTTGGATAGAAAAGCAGAATTTAGTTATTCATTTAATTGACTGTATCCTGCCGTTTATTGAAGATCATTTGGGATCTTTCTGCACCAAAGCCGGACTGTGGTATATCGTGAAGACATGGACTGGTCACACAATGTGGGATCCCCTTAAGTTATTGGGCCACATATTGCATTGCATGTGTAAAGCATGGTCTCTGGTTGTTGTGGTTACCCAAATTAAGGGTCTGGAGCTTCACAATATATTCATTTAAAATGATAAGAGGTGTTTTGTTTGTATATTTTAGTCATGCTTGACCTGAAATCACTCAGTCTTATAGCTTATGCTCAGACTAAATATGCATTTATTCCCCCCCTGTATGCTTTTTGGAGCAAGAAGTAAGTCAACCATTGTCTTTGATTTTTGGCCAAGTAGGACATGTTCCTGGATCAGCATCAATATCTTTTGCCATTGCTGTCTGACTAACCCAGCTGTAGCTCTAACTATTAGCTGCTCTGAAGTCATGGAGGAATAACAGCTTGATAATAATGCTGTTGAAGCTCTGTTGCAAGCCCTAACCCTTAAAATCTGATTGGTTGACAGGACTGTTGTTTCTGGACCAACATGATGTTGACGAACATAGCTTGTCTGGGACAAGGAAAAGCCTACGAAGGGATTCATTTAGTAACATCTGTTCATGAGAAGTGAACACATGGCTGATAGACGGATGGTAATCTCACAGTCGGACTGATTCCTGTTATTGGGTTATTCATGGAAGTTTTGAAAAAAAAAATTACACTTTTCTGTGATAATGTAGAGACTATTAATACCTAAGAAGATGGTAATATTAGCAAGTTTTAGCCTTGATTTAGGTTTTCCTTAGTCATTGGGGAAATTGAAGGGGAAAACTGTGATTTCCACGCCTTGAAAAATGGAAAATTCATTAATGATACACAGATAGACCACTTATAGACCACTCAGAAGTCTGGGGTCAGTAGGATTTTTTTCTTTTCTTTTCTTTAATATATTTCAAATGTAATTGATTCTTGTAACCAAAGCTGAATTTCCAGCATCATTACTTCAGTCTTCAGTGTCACATGATCTTCAGAAATCATTTTAATATGCCAATTTGCTTATTTCTCTCTTTCTCTTTTTTTTTTTTTTTAAATAATGGATTTAAAAATATATCTAAATCGTTTGCAACAATATAAATGTATTTCATCTCATTTGGTCAGTTAAATGCGCCCTTACTGAATAAAATAAAAATTGATAATGTATAGAAAAGATATACTGTAATTACAGACTATACATATAGACTATTGCATCAAGACAGTTGAATAAACACTGCAAAACAGCACAAAAAGGCAGAAAATATTGTGATTCTTGAGAAAAGGTACTGCAAACTCGTTCAGTCAATAAAAAGATCATTTGGAACTGTATAAAGCTCTTTCCTGAAAATCTGAAGGTAGAAGTTACTATACAGTGCAGCAGATGTGAGCCGCTGCCGTGATTTATTGTATATTAACCTCAGTATCCTATCCTGCAGGAAAATCTGAGACAAGTAAAATGTTTGAGCCCAAATTAACAAGTCATTGTGTTGGCCAAGGGTTTATTTGTCGATTTTCTTTTGGAAAGTGTCCTGGCAGTGTTTGAACAGAATGATATAGGCCTGTAGACAAGTAGTTGATTGTTTAGTTGTAAAAGCACCATTTAATCGAAAATGCTATGAAGTGTGCCAGGTCAGATATCCATCAGGTGTGAAGTCAGCTGAAATGCTGACCTGAGAGACAGGAAGATGAATAATACTGAGATCCGCTGTGACCCCTTTCGTTCTTCTGAAAGTTAAAGCTTTGGTTAATTCTCCAAGGCAGATAATCGGAAACGCCTCAGTCAAGGTTTTAATTACCCAGCAGTTGAAATGCAAAGGAAAATCATGGTTTCCCCTTAGAACAACTTTTTGCAGGGCACTGCTGATTTTCCCTGACTGTTAATTGCTGGTGAATTGGAAAGAGGATAGAGTGTGTAGCTCTTGAAGGCTTTGAAGCGAGAATTAGCCACGCGAGATGCTTTGGATTTATGCGTTCGTTCCAGAGAACACATTTAAACTGAGCTCTGCTTGACTGCGCTTCATTTTCTCATCTCTGTGCTGACATATTTAAAACGGGTTAGATGAATACTTAACCCATCACACAGATAAAAAACGTAATTCGGTGTCACAGTTAATATATGTCAAAGTGCTGTTCCGTATACATGTTAAAACTAGTTAAAATTAGCTGATTGGCATGTCATCATATTCTAATTTATTGAGAATCAGTGGGTTTTTGTTAAATGTGAGCCAAAATCATCACAATTAAAAGAACCAAAGACTTAAACTGCTTCAGTCTCTGTGAATTGAATTGTTATTGAATACACAAGTTTCACAATTTGAGTTAAATTATTAAAAATGAATGAACTTTTTCACAACATTCTAATTTATTGAGATGCACCTGTTCAGTTCTAAAGTCTAAAGAAACTGATGTCAATTCATGAGAGAAGCCAGTCAGTTTAGTACGTGGCAAAACCATTTACAGTGCTTGTATATAATGTTGTATTTTACTGCATATGATAATTTGTACTCCGTTTAGCAGAAATGATTTTTATTTCAATAAAAAATAACAAGTAAAAAAAAAAAGATTCAAAATGCACCTGCAGACTGTTTTTCATGTCTAGCAGACTATTAATTTTCGACTATTCATTCTAATCTTGTGTCTCGTCATAGGTTACATTTCCATTGTTTTTGTGGCGGTGAGGAAATGTTCTCCCCAGTTAATCGATGTGTGACAACAACACCAGTAATAATACTGGTATCACCGTGGGGATGGGGGCTTTCGCCCTTTCCTCACTTTCCTTCGCTTTTAAGTAGCTTGTAAAACTAAATAGCTTTTAAAAGCGGTGTGTGCATTTTACTTTCACTTTATAGCGGCAGTTCGGCATAAAGCAATTGTTAGTTTTTAGTTTGTTTGAATTTTTCCTCTTTTCCTCGCTTTCCTTCGCTTTTAAATAGCTTAAAATCGCCTTTTGCATTTTACTTTCACTTTTGAATTAGTAGCAGTTTGGCGTCAATTGATTGAATGCAACCACAAAAGACAATGTCAAACAGTTTAGTATATATAAAACATAAAACTTTTATTAACACAACAAATGAAATGCACCATGCTATAGGGCAGGGCAGACTATGCCTAATATGAAATAACAAAAAACTTACATAAAGTTTAAATAGGTATACACAACTGGATATAGGCAAACATAAAATATATATAACCCAATAACTAAGAAACGTAGAACGTTTATTAGCAAAATGTGTAGGAAAGCTTGAAGGCACGGCGTACACCTTGATGTCAAATAAAATAAATAAATGACACAAAGTTTAAATAAACTAAAAATCTGCCAACAATGTGGAACCAATTAAACAAGAAACAAAGTAAAACAAAGAAAAAAGTCACCTTATATATATATATATATATGGCAAAATCAACAGTCTTTTCAAAATCCCAAATATTGCCAAGCAGGCACTTTTGCATTTTGTTTCGAAAGTAAATCATCTGCCATTGTCTTGTCTGTCTCACCTCACTCTTTTCTTCTCAGTAAGCTCGACTCACTCTCCTCACTGGAGAAATGAAATCTAATCTGTGATGCGACTGTCGTTCGGCAAAACACTAAATGATAAAATTATTTTTATTACTATAAAAAACAACAACAACCACAACAGTGGGGGTCGGTGGGCAAGTGACATAACCAGTGTTGCGGCTTAACACCGGTATCACCGTCAGCACCGTCTATCACAACAACTCTATTACATATTAATACTACATATTTTATTGTGATAATTTCTAAATGGATATATTAAACAAATGAATGTATGTATAGCAGTAACACCGTTGTACTGCAAAATATAAAATTGACCACTGTATAAAAATAATACAAATTATAACTTGAAAATCACTTAAAATGACTAATATACATGTGTTCATGTCTTAATTTTTAAAACGTTAAACCATCTAGTTTTTATTTTGGTGGTTTACACTGTGTTCATTTGCATCTAGGGGCTCAGGAAATGAAGGTGCTTTTTAAAACTAACGGAAAGACTAATATGTAACCATAACCGTAGCATAGCATCAGCAGCACATGATGCTATAGGTAGCATTACTTTTTGCTGTGATCAGATCCGACCATTTTTCAAAGTCTAATCTGTTTTTGACAGCCATGACTGCTTGATTAAGTTAACTAATGAAATTGGCTGTGGGTGGAGCTTTGCTTAACTGGTCTGGGAGGAAACATCACATGACAAACATCAATGATGGCAACTGAGCCAGAGAAATGTTCTTTATCTGAAAAAAATATATAGTTAAAATACATAAACGTGCATCCGAGTGAAACAGATTATCGGAAAAGAAACAATGTGGAGTGGGTTATGTGAATTGATTGTTAATTGGCAGATCTATATCTGAGCTTGCATTTGATTGTAAGAAAGTAGCAGGGTTCACACGGAATAAATGTTTGGAGAAGTCTGGTATACACCACCAGAGAGAAGTCTGTCATTCTAATTGGATGTTGAGTTATGACATTTTGAGTAAACGTTACTAGAAAACAAATTGTGCATAGATGAATCATACAATACGATGCATTTAGAATATAATCGGAGTTTCCATTTCACAATGACTTTAAGCTTAGAGTATCGATCTGATTAGCTTAGCAACTATTGTAATCAATAGTGTCTAAAGGATGCTTTGCGTGAGGAATACTGTTTGAGTTCCTATAAAGAGTTTGTGTCTATGAAGAGCGTTCCAGTCCAGCCGTAGACCGGAAGGCGGCATTGTAGGTTAAGCAACAGAGTCTGTTTGCACCAGTTGGTCCTTCATCATTTCTCTGAGCTGGGCCTCATGAACCCCCAGTCCATTAGTGGCTTCTGACTGGTATCACATTACACTGATGGCAGTTAGAGAGATGTTGTGCTGGAGATATGTCACAACCGTTCCCTCGGGGCAGTGCTTGGATCTCAGGCTCAGATTCGCCAGCAGGAGAGATGCAGTCCTGGCTGGGATGGACACAGCCAGAGGGCTTTATCTCTCCTCAAACCTCAACAGTGAATAACCCGACCTGAGTTTTTCCTACACATTCATGCATATGTCATGCAAACAGGATACTTTTGTCATGTACAATTTGGATTTATGTCATATACAGTATTAATGCTTACTGTTTTGCTATTTGTGTGGCTTCTCTGTTTCGTTTTCCCCAAAGGATAGAATAAACCAAACTGTTATATCTACTCTGAGTGCTTAATCAATAGAGAGCAAGAATATTCTAAGAATAATTGGTGTTGTTTGCTAAGGCAAGCATTACTATTAATATTACTCATTCTTGGGGGTTTTGGAAAATCTCAGACGATTAATGACTACTTTGGTGCAAACAATTCTGCATGGATTGGAAGGCGAGAGGTTCAAATAATAATACTCAGCATTTAGTATTATGGATGATAAAGCATAAAATCTCATCGTGAAGGAAAACCCCCAAGCGATAGCAACAAGCAACAACCTAGAAATGCCCTAAAAACACCCACAATTCCGTAGCATGATTGCAATGTTTGCTTCACAGGCAATTGCAAATCATAATTCCTTCAAAAACCCTTTCCTCAAAGAACCCAAACTAAGGCTTTTTGTAATAAGGTTGAAGACTTTCCTACAGTGTTTATAACACATTTGATCTAAGTTTAGATTGCTTGTGTCTCTGTGTGTTTCATTTCTATGCAAGATGTGATGCTGATTAGTTTTCGTCTTTTAAGTTGATGTCACATTTATGATATTTTTTTAGCAACTTCAGTCATTTCAAAGATTCCCCCACTCAAATTTAGTGATGTAACAAATACTTGTTTTATGATAAATCATGATACAAATTCGCCACAGTATTACCGTTTCATCTTTTAATTATCATTAAAACCATATTAGATTTTCCGCAATTTTAACAACTCACGATAAATAAATACTTTTTAAATAATGTGCAGCATAAAGCACATTTTTAAGTAACAGTATCATCATTTTGAGTGAAAACAGGGTGGAAAAGCTGGGAGGGTTTAAAAGAGTGCCAAGGGAATTATTCAAATCAATATATGAATGAATTAATTATATGAATATACCTTTGAAGTTTCTGACTCTTTTCAGGTGCGATACGATGACATTTTGTTTTCATCTTCGCTCCATTTAATACGTAAAGGAAGTGTTCTTAATCACAGTAATGCTTTGTCCACGGAGGTTACGGGAAACAGTTGTAATTCAGCTGTTCCATAAGCGCCACCTGCTGTCAGCGATAGGATTTACAGACACTGTATGTAGATGAACATACAGTCTGTGTGCAGTTTCTATCTGGCCAAAAATGAACCGAACAGTGTTCAAACAGACGGTGAATGCTATTAACAGCCATGATTAGCCTTTATGTTGCAATCAAACTTATAACAAAATTTGGTAGTTTTGCATTTAGTGGTTTCTAGTTTTTTTAGGGATATTTAGTGCCAGTTTAGAAGGGAGTGACGCTTTTGTTGTCCCGGAGTTGTTGGATGGAAACGGTGCTTTATTCACAAATATTTTATGCAATATAATAAATACATTTAATTCGAATCTTTGAATGGAAACATAGCTAGTGTCTCATTCCATTTGGTATTCAAGGATATTCCTTCACAAAAAAAAAAGGGAAATCACAAACATACATAAGCGTTCTGTTTTCATTTTGTATTGGTTTTATATGCTGCAGTGTCATATTATTCTTCCGTCTCCTTTAGTCTTCGAGACCAGCCCTGCATGCTATCTTGAAGCAATAGACATCCTGGTGAACAGTGTCTCCAGGATTCGCAATCAGAGGCTAAATTAGACCCTAACCATAATCTGTCCGTAGGTCTTGCTGTAGAGTCCTTAAACCTCTTCTTTGGTCGTGATGGCCAAGGGTGAGTGCAGCTTGCAGCAGCGTTCTTGGTTAGCTGATAATTCTCCATCTTGAAGACGTGGTCTGCCCATTGCAGCTGCATCTTGAACAGCATGGCCTTGATGCTAGTAAGCTCTGCCTGTTCAAAAACTTCAGTGCTAGTCATGAAATCATTCCAGTGAGTATTGGGGGCTTTGTAAGTTGATGATGTAGAGCTGTTCTTCAGCTCAGATATACATCCAAGTCAACATATGTAAAGTGCTGCTTTTGATTACATTTTATATATCTGCATATATCTCATATATCCTTGTTTTGGTTTCTCCTTTTAAATGACAAATATAGACTATGGATACCTGCTGATACAGACAGTAAATGTTCTCATGCAGGCGCAGAACACGTGCTGGTTGTTCAAGTGCAGATTTTCGGTTCAGGCGCAGCCGATGCGAGGCAAAAACACGGCTGGCTTTTGTTGTCACTAGTTCTTGGAAGTCGACTTTGTGTTTCATGGGCTTAACTTGTTCTTTTTTTGAGAGTAATGTCAGACTTGCATGTTACTTCTGACTGTGTGCTTGTACTCTCTGAAGAGAAACTCTTAGCATCTAGCTCTCCTTAAGGTCAGTTTTTGATTTTAAGTGGCCATTACAGATCTCCGTTTGAGTCCAGTTAACTGTGTTTTGACTGAACTTGCAGAACATTTGTTGTCCTGAGTCATATAAATCCTTGGGATGCTGTTCAGCTTTGATATTCATATGCCTTAGATGTTTTATGTCCTCTTTGACAGCCTTGTTTCTTCTCTCAAAACCCAAGTATTGTAAAAAGTAGTGGTGTAGTACCATGCTCCAGTCAAAATGGGGAGATGCTACTTACTTGCTCAGATGACATGTTATTTGGATGAAGGCTTTGTAGGACTTTCTTCTTGCTGTCACTGGGTCTTTCTGTAGAATGAAGGATCTGCTCTAAAATGTTCACAGGAAACCATGGACGTACTCTGCAAGTAACTTGGAATTTAATGTCCCAACCAGATATGGCGATAGAAAGGATGAAGTTCCATTGTACAGCCCTAAGGTGAAGGTGTTCGCTTTTAGCAATACAATTTTTATTGAAAAGCAACAAGATGAGGGTTTTTATAGCTACACAAACAATATTCATTCTCATTAATTTAGGTTTAGGTAGATTGCAGCCTAAAATTGATAAAAGTGAAGTGGTTCTGTATGTAAGTAGTGCTTGAGCATGCAGTTTCAATTAATTTTAACGATCTCACTAGTACGAAAATAATTGTAGGTAAAACATCCATGAGCAGATCATACAAAAACATATGCATGACATTCATATGAATTTGCAAACAGTTTTCACAGTCCTTGTTTCGTCACATCCAGTTGCAGTTGATAGCATAAAACATTTTCACCTGCATTATTGTCAATGGGCAAATTAAACAAATTTTGTTGAACTTGACAATAAACATTAGTATTTCGAACAGTCTGTTTTTTAGCCTTACCTTACCATATGTGTAAACATTATGTAAGAAAGGTGATTTTTAGCATTGGACCGTAACATTATTATTGTTTAATTTACCTTTACCTCCTAGTTAATGATGTATTTAAATTATACAATCTCAACCATTTTTATTGCTCTTTAATGTGATCTTTTTTGTATTCTATTCATGCATTTCTTTAATAAAACGGTAGTCTTACTTGGAAGTATTGTGCATACGCAAACAGTAGTCTTGTACATGCCAGTTTAAAGGTAGGGTAGGTGATTTCAGAGAGGCTTCATGCATAATCACTGTCCAAAGACACACCCCCTTCAAAACACATGAGCGCACAACGGCAGACAGAGGCCAGCGACAAGATGAAAGACGGCGTTGGTGGAGGTTTAAATGCAGTGCTGTCAGATTACATCATATCTCATTCACCAGTTGGAGTTTCCCATCATAATGTCCTTTTTTTGTCACGTTCGAAACAGGCCTTCAATTTTATGAAGAAAAGATTCAGTATACTGGTAATTACTATTGTTTTTGAAACATAATCACTGTGAGTGTCACAACTGTAACAATGGTCAAAACTCTTAACAAATAAAAACTCTTATTTCGTCACAGAAAATGCAAACTGGAGAAAACAATTCTTTTAAAAGTTAAACTGAATGTGAAACTAACAAAAGATTGTATTTCCCACATAGTAGATAAGCTTTTTGTTTCATTAAAGTTTAGGATGTTGATGTAAATGTAAATTCAAGCCAGGTGGGATGTGTGGGTTTTTCAGAAACGGCTGTTGTATTATCAAAATTATTATTCTTTTTTTTTTTCACTCCTATTCTCAGTTTAGCAACTTCAGGAAAGAGTTCTCAGGTGCTCTGAAAGCTGTTAACAATTTAACAACGTGCGTCAAGGGACACACTGTGAATAAACGATACTAGTAGGAAGGAAGGGATATAAACTACTGTGTATCAGCATAACTGAATGTCTAGACCTTCTAAGATGTAAAGCAATGACCAAGTGTTGGACCTACAGCAGCGTCAGTTTACTTGAGGTAATAGTCTCATGAATCATTGTCTAGGCTGACAGGGTCCAAATGAAAAGATGTTTAGTAATGCACAGATGCAGCAGCTAAAGGAGTGATGAGGACTTCATTATTTCCAGGAACAGCAGATGGAGGAAGACGGTACTGCTACATGACGAGGGCTAGGCATCGGTGATATACTAGTAGATATGATTAACTGGTAGAAATTGGTCAACCGGTAGATTTTGGAGTATGGTCTCTATCACAGTTACACACTCGTGTGACATTGCTGTGCTACATGGCCATGGAAACATCATTATCATGCATTTTTAAACAAGTGATTTTATGCCATTGAAATGCAATCAGCAGTGAAAAAGAGCTAGTTTTTCACTATATTTGATTATTTTAACAAATTTATGTGCTTTGAATGGTTAAATACAATTACCAAACCAAACTCTGCTACTACACTTTGCTTTGTGGACAGAGTATGGAAGGGCATAATTGACAAGCGTTTTCATGTCTGTTGTCGTTTTCGATTTCCCTAACCTAAACTACGATCTTACATTCGCCGCTTAGCATCTACGTCACGGCTCTCAGCCCGCCCTCTGTTCTTTGATTGGCCGGTTGTTATGAGGCCTGAGGAAAATTGGGAGATCTCAGACTAAGTACAGAAGAGAATTGATATTGAGTGGAAGTCTGGCGTAGTCAGGCTAGAATTTTCTTGCAATTCCTGGGTGAAAATGTTTTTATTGTAAAGCATACACCATTTTAGTCAATGTACCATTTTAGAATTGCAATTAATTAGTGAACGAACTTCATCGCACACCTGTAAGTGATAGCTGCGTAGAAAAATAAGACCTTGTAGGTCGTGTCAACATATAAGGAACTCCCACACACTATCTTAACTTGCAAAATAAATTTTTAATCACACATTTCAGTCACACAACCTTCATCAGGAGTATACAAATGTTCAAATTCATCTCTTTTAAGATAAACACATGACCAATTAACAGAGAATTGCAATTAAAAAACCAAACTGGTCAAGATCCCAAACTGTTCCAATATACTAACTAAGACCCCTATCAAAACAGAAGTCTCATCAGGTGCCACTTCATGGTGTTTTCAATGATATTTTGATATATTCATTAATTTTTTAAAGTGGCTTAACTGTCCAAATACTTTTTGGGCCATTATTTACACTACATGAATTGACTTAAAACTGCTTTTTTGTCGAGGTCTGTCACACACGGCAATTAAGGAAAGATGACTGAACAGCTGCCTCTAACTTTTTTTTTCTTAGTCTCATGTACTGTAGTTCACAAAAATGAGTTTTGCAATAAACTAAATAATGATGCAATTCATGGCATGAATTCACTCTCTGAATGTGTGTGATGCGTATTTGCTTTAGAAAGCATAGATAGATAGATGCTCAAATACACAGTCATCATGGAAAACAAATGCTGGTTCCAGTACATTCGCGGAAGAAAAAGTTAGGAACAATTATGAGCAGTTCTTCCGAATCATAGCCACAACAACTTGCCCCACCAACTAGCTCCTGTAATTTCAAATGAGAGGGAAGTTTAACTCAAGTTTGATAGGACTGTTAATTTCTGTGCCACAAGTTTCACCAAATGAAACTGTCAAAATAAAAAAATGATTTCAAACAAGTTCCCCCCCAAAATTCCCTAGTGGTAAGTCAAAAAATCATCCCCAAAGCTAGACCCATTTATTGTGTCATCAGGTTAGTTTTGATTGGGCCACAAAGCCAGAGTATTACACTTTTCTGAGGAATCATCCGGATATGTCTTACTGAGTAGTTTCTGCTTCTAAAACTGGGGTGGGATAAAATATTTTAACATCAAAAAATGTACACACTTCTGCTTAATTGCCGCCCTAGGAGACAGCAAATTTACACAATGAATCTCATTTTCAGATCCTCTGTGGAATTTGTTGTGCTTAGGTATTTCAGAAATCATTTTAGGATATTTAACTGAACTCAGCAGAATTTTGTAGACATGAAACCCAGATTTAGCATTTTCAAGTCATGGGTTTTCTCCTGTGTATGTATTTATGTATTCAGTTAGTTAGTTTGTTCCTTTCCCACAACATAAAGGACACAACTTCTGTACATTTGTACATCTGTAAGTTTATTTTCTCAACAATTCAGTGTGTCCTTGCTGAATAAAAGTATGTAAAAAAAATTGTATTTGAACAGAAATGTTTGAATTTTGAAGCTGAAAAGTCTGACACAAAATACATCACTTTACAAAAGTAACTACTTCTTGTTTTCCCACATTCATTCTCTTGTTTTTCCTGTCTCTACATTTTATAGAATTGTAGTAAATTTGTAATTGTGATTGAATGCGCTATTAATTTGACCTACTTCTACTTGCTCTCATAGATTGCCAACTGTGGAACTTTTACTGCATTGATGCAAAATGGCTTCAGATAATACACACCGAAGTTACTCCATCATCCCATGCTTCATATTTGTGGAGGTAAGTTTATTTTTTAGCCAAAACACAATTACCTTGCTGCATTTATTTCATTTCCATTCACCAGTTATCGTGCTGTGCCTTACTCACTGATACGGCTTTAAGACATCCTTTCTTTCTGAAAATGGACAAGAATTTAATTATATTTTTGGTCAAATCCTGTTTAATCACTGGGAACTGTGTGTAGGCACTTCAAAGCTCTCGTCTCCCTCGGCAAGTTGAGTTCTGCATATCTCTCAGACAGGACTGTTGGGTTTGTGAGATGAACCGCTGTGCCATTTGCCTGAACCCGAGAACATTGGAAGCCAGACATCTAGGGCTGTGAGCTGCTGATACTGCAGAGGAGTATTCAGGACATGCAGCTTTCTACTTCAGCAGAAATATGTGCTAGCATGGGATCATAAACCATGTGATGGAGTTGTAGTTCCGTGGTCAAAGATTTAGTTTCTAGCCCTGCAAGTGTTGCACAGTGAACTATTACCACTAGATCTTTGATTATGATGCTTGACCCTCAGATTACTCCACGAGTTCTGAGCACAACTAACTCTGTAATACCTGGAGAGAGTTTCTCATCTGGCTCTGGAAATACTGAATGCTTGTCAGAAAGATGCCTCTTTCTCCACTGAGCGTGAACAGTGCCATTTAGTGTAACGGTTCATGTATTTGGAGCAAAGTTTTTCAGAACAGGTCTTAAAGTTCGGTGCGCATGTGTACCCAACAAATACAGCATTGTTTTAACCAACGCACGAGTTTCCAGTTCAAAATGTCGTTACTTTTGGTAGGAAGCAAATTCTCATCATTCAAATTATGTCAATTTTTTTCTGGAAATTCAGACAATAAAAGCCGTTTCGGTGTTCTTTAATGTTCAAACAGCAGCATGGAGTGCGATCGTCCCTCAAAAACAAATAGAAATATTATAATTTAGAAGTTAATTTAAAAACATTGACATTAAGCTGAGCGTTGATTATTATATTTAAAAATAAATATTAATAACATTTTAGTTTGGGCTTTGTTGTTTATGGTAACCTCCCTATAGTTTAGAGCATACTCTTTGGTAGATTTGTATCCCTATAAAAAATTATGTTCTAGCTAAATTTATTTCAATAACAGATTTGAAATCTTTGAAATCAAGAAACAATTTGTTCAGTAAACAACAGTTTAATAATAATAATAAATAAATCAATAAATAAATAAATATGTTTAGTTTTTTCCCTCTGCTGAATCGAAACCATACTGAACTGTGATGTCAAAACTCTGCCAAAGTAGCCACTCCGCCCAAGTAACGTTAGCTGTGCTCCTACGCCTAGTGAGAATATAGTTCCCAGTATTTATACGATAAAAATGGTCTCTGTCTCATATAGCCTTGTTATTTGTACATGCTGTGACTATACAGATCACACTATGTAAATAGGAAAATGTTTGCATTATTTTGTTACTTATTGGGATTACTATGCTACCAAAACATTGACATTAAGCTGAGCGTTGATTATTATATTTAAAAATAAATATTAATAACATTTTAGTTTGGGCTTTGTTGTTTATGGTAACCTCCCTATAGTTTAGAGCATACTCTTTGGTAGATTTGTATCCCTATAAAAAATTATGTTCTAGCTAAATTTATTTCAATAACAGATTTGAAATCTTTGAAATCAAGAAACAATTTGTTCAGTAAACAACAGTTTAATAATAATAATAAATAAATCAATAAATAAATAAATATGTTTAGTTTTTTCCCTCTGCTGAATCGAAACCATACTGAACTGTGATGTCAAAACTCTGCCAAAGTAGCCACTCCGCCCAAGTAACGTTAGCTGTGCTCCTACGCCTAGTGAGAATATAGTTCCCAGTATTTATACGATAAAAATGGTCTCTGTCTCATATAGCCTTGTTATTTGTACATGCTGTGACTATACAGATCACACTATGTAAATAGGAAAATGTTTGCATTATTTTGTTACTTATTGGGATTACTATGCTACCATTATCCATTTACATTAGGGCTGCACGTTGTGTCATAGAGAGAGAGTGGTATACAGAGCACGTGCACGCGAGAGAGATATAGAGAGAGCGCGAGAGAGAGAGGCCGCATGCTCACCGTCTTCAAACAACACGAGCGCTGTCTTGCTTTCTCTCCCTCGCGCATATTAATCAATTGACACGATGGTGTCGATGTTTAAATCATTTAAAATGAGAATGGAAGTGTGCTAACCCCATTTTTGTTTGTAAGAAAAAAAATTTGATTAGATTTCATATCGCAATATATATCACAGAAAAATTTAATATCGCAATGTAATTTTTTCCCAATATCGTGCAGCCCTAATTTACATCCAGTCTTTGTGCTAAGATAGGCTAGCGGTGGGTGGGTCAAATAACACTTACAGAACGCACAGAAATGAAAAAGGTATGTATGGACTTATCTAACTCTGGGGGATACTGTGAATAAGCTAAAGTCCCAAAAAGTTGGAGTGTTCCTTTAAGGACAATATCTACTTCTCCCTCTGTCATCCTTCAGCAGAGTGTGTCAATCCATTCAGCATACACACACCGGGTCCGAGTCATCATGTGGTTAACATATCCCACAAGGACACTGATAACACCATGCAGCCAAAACAAGCACTGGGGACGGACACTATCTCGGCTGAGCCCTGCCCACAGAGCTCCTCACAGACAGACTGTCATATATCAAAATGGCTACAAGATTTAGCACCCAAAGACTACTTTCTGGAAAACAGCCAGGGAAGCCAGGACAACATATCACAGCCACCGGAAACACCAGAGACACAGCCCATCTCACCAGACACATTATCCCTCTCTCCAGCATCTCCACTTGTGCTTTTCACAGAAAATGGAGGAATTGGTGAAAGCTGGGACTAAACTCTCTCACTCATTTGCTGCAAGCCCTCAGATATCAACAAAAAAACGGCGGGCCCCCCAACAACCAAAGCCTGTGGGGCCTGCTCCCGTGAGAGCTCTCCGACAGCTGCCACAAAGCCAGGGCCAAAACCCTCTATCTGCTGAAGGTGAAGCAAAAACAACTGATAGCAGCTCTCAGTGATATGTGTCGGGTCCCCGCTATAATAGCAGTAACATTCACAAATGCTTACAGAACAAGCGGGAACCCAGTGTGCCCTGTAGCTTTCTCTATTTCAGTTTTATCACTTGATAGAAAGTCTAAGGCCTTCTCAAGCCGAAGGGCAAACTCATCTAATCTGCGGCCTATTATGCATCAAACTAAGATCGATGTAAAGACACCAATAACTCCAAGTTAGCATTTTTAAACATTCGCTCACTTAAAAAAAATCATTTCTAATCAATGACCTTATAACCACAAACAATCTGGATTTTATGTTTCTAAACGAAACATGGCTCGAAGACAGTTGCAGTGCAACAAACAGTCCTCAATGAAGCAGCCCCTCTCATGAGTGTCTGCTGGACTGTTAGGAGAGGTGGAGGTGTAGCTGCTCTATTTAAAGACGTCTATCAATGCAAGCAAGTGTCATTTGGTCCGTACTTGTCTTTTGAATATCTAGGGATTGTGCTGAAAGGTACTCCACGCATTCTGTTTATTATTATTTACAGGCCTCCAAAATACTCTCCAGCCTTTGTTGAAGAGGTCACAGAAGAGGTTATCAATGATTTACTCAGAGTTTGACTGTTTTGCTATTGCAGGGGATTTTAATATTCACATAGATAATGCAGAAAACAAAACAACAAAAGAAATGATATCGTTTCTAAACACTTTTTACCTGATTCAGTATGTGCTTTGACCCACACACAAAGGTGGACACACTCTGGATCTAATCATCAGTAGGGGTCTAAACATTTCATCCATTGTTATTAAGGATGTAGCATTATCTGATCACTTCCGTATTTTCTTTGATATATTGATATCTGCTACAACTGTATCTAGATCAGTCTCTGTCAGGAGGAGATGCATTAACGAGAACACAAGTGTACTATTTATGGAGGCTATATCTTTAACACCAAGCATTTCTGCAGACTCTGTTGATATTCTCCTTGATTCCTTCAACTCAAAAGTTAAGAATGTTATTGATGATATTGCTCCAATAATAGTCAGTAAGAAAACAGACAGAAAATCAGTTTGGAGAAGATCAACAGCAGTTCAGACTATGAAAAGACAACGCAGAAAAGCTGAGCGGATGTGGAGGAAGACAAAACTTGAACTAAACATTAACTTTAATAACACTCGTACTCTTTTGCCACTGTTGAGAGACTGACAAACCCCCCAAGTCAGATTCCCAGTGAAATGCACTCAGACAGCAAATGCAATGAGTTTGCTTCCTTATTTTCTGAAAAGATCATCAATATCAGGAAGGTGATTAGCACATCCTCAAGTAATGCAGAAGTCAGACAGATTCGGCCACAATATAAAAAAGATATGTCTACTTTGGAAGCAATTGAGACCAAATTTTTTGAAGAAATAGTGCATTACCTAAAATCGTCAACCTGCTATCTTGACACATTTCCCACATCTTTTTTCAAAAGTGTTCTTAACTGCTTAGAAGCAGATCTTTTAGAAGTGGTGAACACCTCACTTCTTTCTGGGACATTTCCAAACTCCTTAAAAACTGCAGTTGTTAAGCCCCTCCTGAAAAAGAGCAATCTTGATAACACCATTTTGAGCAATTTTAGACCAATATCTAATATTCCTTTTATAGGCAAAATTATCGAAAAGGTCGTTTTTAATCAGCTGAACAAATACTTAAACTCAAATGGATACCTGGACAATTTTCAATCTGGTTTTCAACCGCATCACAGCACAGAGACAGCACTCATTAATATAATAAATGATATTCGCTTAAATTGTGACTCTGGCAAAATATCGGTACTGGAATAGCTAGATCTCAGTGCTGTGTTTGACACTGTCGATCATAACATACTACTAGAGAGACTGGAAAACTGGGTCTGGCTTTCTGGGATGGTACTCAAATGGTTCAGGTCATACTTAGAAGGGAGAGGCTATTATGTGAGTCTAGGAGAGCATAAGTCTAAGTGGAAGTCCATGACATGCGGAGTCCCACAAGGATCAATTCTTGCACCGCTCTTGTTTAGTCTGTATATGCTTCCACTAAGTCAAATAACGAGAAAGAACCAAATTGTCAATCACAGCTATGCTGATGATACCCAGATTTACCTAGCTTTATCTCCAAATGACTACTGCCCCATTGACTCCCTCTGCCAATGCATTGATGCAATTAATAGTTAGATGTGCCAGAACTTTCTTCAGTTAAAGGGTTAGTTGACCCAATAATCAAAATTATGTCATTAATAACTCACCCTCATGTCATTCCAAACGAAAGGTAATAAAAGGACCAGAAAGGTAATAAAACCATCACCAAAGTAGTCCATGTGACATCAGAGGGTCAGTTAGAATTTTTTGAAGCATCGGAAATAAATTTTGGTCCAAAAATAGCAAAAACTATGACTTTATACATGTCATGCAAGATTTCTAAAATAGAAGTGTACTTTTTACAGCCTTAATTGTGCCTGTTTTTGTAGTTGCCTACTGAGTGTTCACTTGAATGACATTTAACTTCCTCATTTAGTGCCGGTGCTTCTTTCCTTTCGTGGCCGCATACAATAGAGGGATTACACGTTGGCAGCAAAGTGCCAGACCACTTGCCAAATGGTGTAAGAGAGAAGTAAAATGTATATCTATGCTAGTAGTTTCTCAGTTCGACTTCAGTTGGGACTTTTCATGCAAACAGAGATAAAACACACTTAAAAACAGGTTCCCTTTACAAGGCGAATCCTTTATTCCTCAGTGCTTCCCTCTAAATGGATGTGTGTGAGTGTGTGTGTTTCTTTTGCTTTTCCTCTGGATCTGCTTGGAGCTTTCAAGACACATCAGAGACGGAAACTAGGCCACACAGAAACGATCATGCAGCCTAATGCTCGCTTAGTGAAGACGATGAGAAATACAGTCGTGTGTGCAGTTTCTTTAGAGAGAGCATTCCTGTGAAAAGGCACCCGATCCGAGAAGTGTGTCCAATATGGTGACATATGCCAGATACCTTTCTCTCCCAGCTACTGACTGTGCAGGAACTGGATGCTGGCCATCTTCTGATCACGTTGTTCCTGTTTATGTGGTCAGTCATTGGGCCTGTTTTTGACTGATCGACAAACAACGAGGCAAAAAAAAAAGCAATGAGTAATTGGCTTCTGTTATAAGATCTTGTGCCTAGTTTTAAAGTACAAATATTTTGGTATTAGATTTTTTGTGTTAGTGAATTGGTGGCAATCTACATGTCTCCCTTCACCATTAATGACAGACGTATACCTGGAATACACCACAACCATCTGTTGACCTATTTTCACTGTTAGCTCTGATGAAAGGAATATTCACGCATTGCAGACTATAATTATACCATAAGCATGATTAGATCAGAGGCAATTTCCGGAATTTATCAAAAAAATAAATAAATAAAAATTATCGCTGATTACCCATGATGTATTACAACTCTGATTCGACTGCCATGTTTAAGCAGTGTTTGTCGAAACAAAATACATTAATTGAGCATTTTGACTGGTCTGGTAAGAAGGGAGGGGATAAGTCATATTTATATATATAAGTCTTGAGACATGGTGAAGATAAACAGCTACTGTAAATGTACAAAAAAGTTTGTAACTTCAGTTAAATTCCATGATCCGGTTCAAACTGTTTCAGTGAATTGATTTGAAACTTTTTTCATTGGTCAAAGATTGTTCCTATTGGCCATTGGGTGTCCGTCATATATTAAAATGTTTTAAACTAATTATTAACATGCCTTGTGTGTGTGTGTGTGTATGTATATATATACGGGAGGAGCACAAGACAGACACAGTGGGCGTGGCGTCAGGTCTCGGAGAGGCTTTTATTAACAGAAATCATAAAATAACAGGGAATAAAAGTGGCCAACGGGGGAAAGTGTCCAAAATAACAGGGAATCTGGTGTCCTCGTCGTGCTGCGGGGTTTGTGTAGGTCGGGCAGTGTTCATCGAGGAAGTTCATCGCCCCTCCTTGGTCCGGGGCGCGAGGGGTGGCGGCTTCTCCTAGCGGCCGCGTCTCTCTCGTTGGCCGCGGCGCTGGTAGGGGATGGACGGCCCGGCATCCTGGCCCGTCGGCCGTGTATACGGGTGCGGTTCCCATCCGGATCGCGGGTCTGGCAGCTCACGTCTTGGTGGCGCGGGAGTCCCTCAACGCACCCTTCCTGGACCCACGAGGACACCAGTGTGCATGCACAGGGAAGAGACCGGTCTCCTGAGGAGAGGCGCGTTGGGCTTTTAAACAGTGGCGGTGATGAGGCTCCACTTCCTTCAGGTGTGCCCCATCACACGCCGCCAGCCCTGACTCGTCCAGCGCCCCTCCTCTCACACACCCACTCCAGTCGGGAGCCTGGTGAAGGGCGGCGATTTAGGACGGGGTGCCGGTGATAATCAGGGAGGAGGCAGCTGACTCGTCACAATATATATATATATATATATATATATATATATATATATATATATATATAGATACACACACACACACACACACACACACACACTCTTTCGCCTAAAGGATTATTAGGAACACCTGTTCAATTTCTCAGTAATGCAATTGTCTAATCAACCAATCACACGTCAGTTGCTTCAATGCATTTAGGAGTGTGGTCCTGGTCAAGACAATCTCCTGATCTCCAAACTGAATGTCAGAATGGGAAAGAAAGGTGATTTAAGCAATTTTGAGTGTGGCATGGTTGTTGGTGCCAGATGGCCGGTCTGAGTATTTCACAATCTGCTCAGTTACTGGAATTTTCATGCACAACCATTTCTAGGGTTTACAAAGAATGGTGTGAAAAGGGAAAAACATCCAGTATCCTTTGGGCGAAAGTGTCTTGTTGATGCTAGAGGTCAGAGGAGAATGTTGAAGACTGGAAAAATGTTGCCTGGTCTGATGAGTCTCAATTTCTGTTGAGACATTCATATAGTAGAGTCAGAACTTGGCATAAACAGAATGAGAACATGGATCCATCATGCCTTGTTACCACTGTGCAGGCTGCTGCTGGTGATGTAATGGTGTGGGGGATGTTTTCTTGGCACACTTTAGGCCCCTTAGTACCAATTGGGCATCGTTTAAATGCCACGGTCTACCTGAGCATTGTTTCTGACCATGTCCATCCCTTTATGCCCACCATGTACCCATCCTCTGATGGCTACCTACAGCAGGATAATGCACCATGTCACAAAGCTTGAATAAATTCAAATTGGTTTCTTGAACATGACAATGAGTTCACTGTAATAAAATGGCCCCCACAGTCACCAGATCTCAACCCAATAGAGCATCTTTGGGATGTGGTGGAACGGGAGCTTCGTGCCCTGGATGTGCATCCCACAAATCTCCATCAACTGCAAGATGCTGTCCTATCAATATGGGCCAACATTTCTAAAGAATGCTTTCAGCACCTTGTTGAATCAATGCCACATAGAATTAAGTCAGTTCTGAAGGCGAAAGGGGGTCAAACACAGTATTAGTATGGTGTTCCTAATAATCCTTTAGGTGAGTGTATATATGAATCGGTTCAATACACATAATTGAGATTCTAATATTCGTCGAATTGAGAAAAAAAAAAACATTTGAATTTTAGGTCTGCGTCAGTCGTCAGAGAGCCTTAACAGTAGTCTCAGCCTGAGGCGTCACGCCCTCAGGCCTTTGGCTGAACGTCCACAAAAAAAGTGGAAACTCTTCAGGTGTTTTGAAGTCTTCATCAGTTTGGTTGAATTATATAGGATTTCCGGGAGACGTGTGTGTCGCATTCTTTAATGTTCTGCCTGGAAGCAAAGCTGCTGTGCCGCCAAACCCCCTCACAAAAGAAGAAAGCCGACATGTTTACAACTGTGATGATGATCGCTTATCAGGAACGATGGATTTTCAAAAGTATTTAAAATATTTAAAGTTTGTGGCACAGAATCCTTATAATACGTCAGAGGGATTTACACACCAGTCTGTTATTGTGGCAACATTTCCACGCCCCGAAACAAACTGTGATTGGTTGTTTGACATGTTGGTCAAACATGAGCAGGCCAATGTAAGAGGCCATGGATTCTAGACCTTCAGCCATCAGTCTGACTAGTTATGTGAGAATACCTAATGAGTGGCGCATGAATTGCTACATTGATGCATCCCACTGCATCTCATGGTTTTTAAATGAAGAAAGTACCTACTTTTGTGATTGGCTTTTGGTCCTTTGTATTAAACTATACATACTGTACATGCATGGTGCCGTTTTTTTTTTTTTTTTTTTTTTTTTTAACTAATTGTTTAAGCAACTTTATAAATTATGTATGGTTATAATTTTCTGGCAAAATCAGACATTTGGTGTTATTGGGACCAACAAATTGTAATTCCGCATTATTATATCTTTAAATTCAGCATTATATATAGTATTTTAAATAGTTTACAACATGGAAATAGTTAATTACATGCAATGTTGTGACCGGACAACAAGTAGTCAGTAAGAAATACAGGTGTAAATGGGGTCCAATCTTATCATTGGATCGCATCACTGAAACCAAACAGAGTTAGCCAGAAACACGTAACCCCATAGCACAGTGTCATTTAAACGTTTATCCGCCCTTATACTCAACTAACAGGTGATCAGTCTTGGATGCTTAATGGAAAAATGCATCAAGAGGAAACAATATCAGAGAAATTGACCTTTAACAAGGCAAACTGCAGTTTCATTGTCAAAACTATTTTTGGCTTGCAAATGTTCTCTCCTCACCCACCATTGGCTGGTGTGGGAAAAAGTTAATTTTGGACCCTGCCTTAGCAACAGAGCACACTGAACCACCTTATGGAGATCTGCTCCCGGCAAGACAACTATTCCCCAATAACATCAGACACAATTAATTATTCATCCTAAAAGTCCAGCCACAAAGTGCTGTGCTCTTGCTTTTCAGCCATCCATTGGGACTTTGAGCTGTGCTTTTGTGTCTCTCAGTCTATAAGAGTAGAGATCTAGTTCTTTGACACTTGTAAGGCTGATGTGTGTTATTTTGTTATATTTAGGACACATTTTCATTAATATTTTATTGAAGGCTGTTTCACCAAGAGACATGTATTAGTTGTATTCTAGGACTGTTGTTGCATGTACAAATTGACTTTCAGATCAAGTGTTCACTTTAGAATGCAAGAAACTAAACATTGTTTGAAAGGCTAACGTTGTCCTCAAGGTAGGACATAGCCTACAACATTTAAACCACTGACAGGTGAAGTGAGTAGCACTGATTCAAGAATGGCAGTTCTTGAATTTCATGTGTTGGAATAAGGAAAGATGAGCAAGCGAAAAGATCTTGGGCCCCTGTTTATTCCTGGTATTAAAGATGCATCTTTTGGTGATCCAATCACAAATGGGCAAAGTAAAATACAGGTGTAAATAAGGTCTGAATAGTTTGTCCACTTTCAACTGCTTCCAGAAGGAGTTAAAAACACATTCAACTGGATTGCTTTTATAGTATAGATACACATATGGTTAAATTCGTTTAAACAGCCTCCTCACTGCTTACTGGCCTAATTCTCAAAACATTATGGGATGTGTTGAGGAAGTGCGCTTTCCATACGAGATTTAAAGTTTTTGTGTTGAAAGGTGAAAATCTTTCACCATTCTGATTCTAACACAAATCCATGGCCTTCAGCATAGTTTTGTAGGTATCAGAGCAAATACAAAAGCAGGATAATGCACCTGCCATCCTGCAAAAAAAAAAAAAAAAAAAAAAAGCTCAGGAATGCTTTGAGGAACATTACAAAAAGTTCAATGTGTTGCCTTGGCCTAAAATGTGCCCAGATCTCAGATCAATTGAGCATCTATGGGTTTTGGACTAACAGGTACAATTCATGGAGGCCCAGAGACCACTGGACACATTGAGAGGTCTTGTGGAGTCCAGGGCATGTGGTTTTAATGTTGTGGCTGATCAGTGAAGACTACCCAGGAAACTTTGGAGGTCAATAGAAATCTGCAGTCTAGCAGTCTTAATGTTTCCTCCCTGTAAACACACTTGTACCTGCCAATTCCAACAAGCAAGCCAACCTCAGCCAGAGAGAGATTTAGTCCTTGGATGGCTCACCTGAAGACATTTAGCGTGCTTTCACACTAGCACTTTTGGTGCGCACCCAGGTTTGATTGACGTCAGAGTTCGGTTCGTTTGGATGATGTGAACGTCTTCTGTATTTGGGTGTGCACACGCGAACCGTACCAGAGTCCGCTAAAAACTGTGGTCTGGGGTACAGTTCATGTGAACTCTGGTACGGTTCGCTGCTGATGTGAACACAATCGTACCACATCGCATAAGTGACCTGCTATTAATGACATATTATTTGATGAAATTGTGTTTGTGTGTGTGTTTTACTCACTTTCCTGACAAGCGTGACTGACGTGCTGCAAACAGAGAGCTGTACATCTAATTTCTGTTCACCTTCAGCACTCTTTAGAGCATTTGCAGTACATTCGTAAGATAGACGCAAGTGCCGTTATGTAACGAAGCTTTGTAAACAAAACGAACGGTTCAAAAACGTAAAAACATAAAAGTGCAGGGAGTAATGCTATGCATTTGCCGCCTTCTCCTGCGCCATCGTTACTAAGCAACAGGGTAAACAGCTGCTGGCTTGATGACGCAATCGATCAGAACTCAAATATTATAAAATGAACACAGTCCAGCAGGGGCAGGTGGAGGGGGGAGCAATCAGACTGGGGTTCAGACCAGGCAAGCGAACCAAGTCTGAAAGCACCCTTAGTCTACTTTTCAACATGAACCGAATGTATTGTGCTGTCAGTTGATACCCGATTGCGTATAAGATTTCAAATGCATTGCATCACAACCAGTCACAAGATGCAAGAATGATAACTGAGTTTCTTTTCTTTAAACCCTCAAAACAGTCGGTGAATTGCAGATCACAGATGCTCCACAAGACAGTTTGACAGTATGTTCATGGAAGAACGTAGTGAAACTGCTCAAATCCAGGTGTACAGACATGATTGATGCATGCACTAGAATCTCTTGACAGGACTGAGAGCCAACAAATCTGAATACTGAACACAGCAAAGGCTTTAAATGATGTTTGTCTAGTTATTTGTAGGAGAGTTTAGGATAGGCCCACTGGTGAATTCTTTTGAGAAGATCTAATTAACCTATTAAAATGAATGAGCTGAATCAAATATGTCTGAATAAACATCTCTCTCTTTTCACAAGCTCACATTAAGAAAAATAAAAATAAGTTTTGGGGGTTACACATAATGTAACTTGAGTTACATATTCAGATTACATTTTCAAGTAAATAATAGAGTAACATATTTAGAAAAATTTTGGAAAAATCCAGAATTTTGATTCATACAATGTTCTTTTTTTTTTTTTTTTTTTTTTTTTTTTTTTGGCTATTGCTACAAATATACCCCAGAGACTTAGACTGGTTTTGTGCTCCGGGGTCACATTTATAAATAAACCGTAATGATGATTTACAGTGATGTGTGAATTATTCCTCTAAGCATGTGAACCGTTTCATCTTTTTTATATCCGAAGTCTGGTCACATTAGTTAGTCAGTAGGCCATGTCTGTATGAATACCAAATTGTTTGCAAGCTTCTTTTGATGTTTATTTTATCAGAACGAATCATTATGCAAATTGTTTTCTTTTCATTTGCTTAAATTTGCAACCAGCAAGAGCTATTTCAATCAACTGCACAATTAACCCAAATATAATTTTAATACGAACTGCTTCCACCGCAATAAGAAAACCGTGTTTAAAAAACATGTATTGATGGGTTCTTTTAAGTTCAGAAGTAGAAGTTGATAAATTATTAGGAAATCTGCATAAACTCAGAATGCGCCTCATTTCATCATGCGGTGTCAGAGCGCACTGTAAACTATTTTTACAGCAAGCTTTCCGAAAATAGAGTGAACCATCTACTGGTGTAATTCATTTGATTCACGAACAGTGATGAATCATGGTTGTGTGAAGTCGTTCATCATGTGCATTTCAGGGCCGTGTCCCCGTGTAAGTTGGCCGAGCTCTCGTGTTTATGATGCATATGGCCTGTTATGATTGATTCTGCTTGTCTGGAACAGCTGTAGCATTGCCCTTCTGTTTAGTTTTAGATCTGATCTGCTCTGGTTGGACGTGTGGCTGATGGGATGTGGTTGCTTATTTATGAGGGATTATGGGGAAACTGGATTTTTATGGTACTTTTTCAGAAGTAAATGTTAGTGGCACTTGCAAATCTCTCTGCCAATTGCTTGGGTGTTCAGAGTGGTGTTTAGTGTAATGTGAGGTGGATGCGTGGGAGTTTGAGTTTTTTTTTTATTTTTATTTTTTTTGCTGGTCCAATCAAAAGCCAAACCAATCCAGTTATATTCTAGTCTATTAAAGAAATAGTTCACCCCAAAATTGTATTCTTCATTTACTCTCCTTTATGGTTTACCAAACCTGTATTTCTATAGCACAAATAATGAAAGGGAGTGTGATCCAGTGTTGTTTGAATCCTCAACATTTGTTTTCCTCAGGAGAAATAAATACTGTACATGCAAGTTTGAAACAAAATGAGGGTAAGTAAAAGATGACTGAATTTAATTTTTTTTAAGCGAACTAAGCTCTGGTTCCGAACTAAGTTCTGTCACGATACCAAAATTATTTTGTCGATACCGATACCTAGTCAAGAATTGTGATTTCGATACTTTTTCGATACTTTTCCTGAAAAGGGAAAATACACTCTCAAATATCATTGCTGTTCTTTATTTTAAAACCGGGATAATATTCTAATCATATAACACACTAATAAATGAACATATGAGCAGCAGATATATTAAACATTAGAACAAAATATGAAATATAAAAATATAAAAAATAAATTAGAGCAATGACATTCAAGGTAAAAAAAGAATAAATTTAGCAGCATTATCTCAGTTATCATAAGAAACATAAGAGTAATAACTTTATCTTGATCCTGAACTTTGAATAAAATATGAACAGCGGAATATTAAACAATGTTTCTGAACTCAGAAGATTAAATATAAAAATATAAATAATATCAAATTAAGGAATGGAATTCAAGGTAAAAAAGCAAATAAAATTAAGATGCAAAATAGTAATTAGTAGTACATCCATATTTCACTCTTCGCATTATAATTTTTTACCAGTCGTGGACTGGTGTAGAGCTGTATTTGGGGCTTGAAAGTTAGGCCTTGATGTTTTAACAATTAATTTATGAATAACATTGGCTATAAGCAAGAAATATGTCCTCACATCATAACATCTCGGCACTCAAAATAGATCTAGACGTAGGCTCATTTAGCTAAATAGTCCAACGCACCAATAAAAACGAGTCTTTCTTAAATTAAATTAAGATAAATTCTATATTAGAATGGGTATTTGGTAATAACCAAATTATGATAAAGGCTCCGCCGGATTTGCTTCGCCACTAGCAGCTGAAATTTAATAAAATAATAATGCCAGCATTAGCCTATACTCTGTCTACACTCTGCATTTAAGACTCAATTAATATTTAGTTATAGTTTGAAAAACCTTTACTCACCAAGATTAGGCTAAGCCTACATGTTTTTGTGGAAGAAAATGATTGAATCCACTATGGTTTCAGCACGTTCCAGCGCTTAATGATGGTGTGTACAGCAATATAACCAACTTGCTCATTATTCTCATTATAAATTTGTTCAAAACCTTTCCACACCTTAGACTTTGCTTTAGTTGCCGGTGCAGAGGCAAGCCTCCGTTTCACCTACTCTGCATCTATTTTCGCATATTTTTCGCACTAATCAAAACACATCACATGACCGCCCATTTACCTTGCAAACCGGAGCGCAACGCAAGCATTTATACAATATAAATGTAAACTGATTACTTTTGTATTATTTCTTTGAAACCATTAAAATTATTTTTTTTTTGAAACCATTAAAATTGTGTCTTGTTTCACCATTTCAACACCGTAATTTTATATAAAAGGCTATGCAGACATCTGTTGGGAATACAGTTTAGTATTGTAGTTCTATTTTCATCACTTACATGTACAAGTAAACATTTACTTGTTTATAAACAAAAAAGTTTATACGCAAGAGTCTTCATGCATAGCTTATGCTGTACAACTATGTTATTTACTTTATCCTCTTTGAAACCAAATAACTGTGAAATTTCCAGAAATTGAAAATGTTTTTCAAAGCATTGTGATTAATTAACTGTAGCAGCGTCTCATCCCACGTTTGAGAAAAATTATACTTGTAGACAGGTTTTATTTGTGCACACAACGGCAGGTCAACGTGATAACAGAACCAGCAATTATGCAGCGCTAAATATGTCAAAATACTAATTTATGGAATTTCAAATGAAACAAATGTAATCCTGATAGTATTCCCACTTTTTTTACAAAATGTAACTGTAATCTGAATACATAGTTTTTTTTTTATTGTAACTGTAACGGATTGCAATTACTAGATTTTTGTATCCTGATTACGTAACGCCGTTACATGTATTCCGTTACTCTCCAAACCTGATGTCTTTTTATCAAGCACCATGATTTGCAGCATCAATGGAGCGTATGAAACACATTTCAAGACAAGTTATGTGACTAGTGCTGTCAAACGATTAATCACCATTAATCACATCCAAAAATAAAAGTTTTTGTTTACATAATATATGTGTGTGTACTGTGTATATTTATTATGTATATATAAATACACACACATGCATGTATATATTTAAAAAAAAAATTTACATTTATATTTTAAATATATTTATATATTATATAATTTAAGAATATAAATACTGTATACATACATAAATACATGTAAATATTTTCAATATATGCTGTATGTGTGTGTCTTTATATACATAATAAATATACACAGCACACACATATAGTAAGTAAACAAACTTTTATTTTGTATGCGATTAATCACAATTATTTGACAGCACTATTAACATGGCTTAGTTTGAATACTTAGGGATTTTAACAAAACCTTATTATATTATGATTAAATGAGAACTGCTCTTTTAAGATCTGTAGTGGAAGAAAAGTTTATCAGTGAATTATTTATAGGTGAACTATTCCTTTAAAGCAGCTTACGTCGACTGTCATGTAGCTTAAAGTGCTCAAGTGATGACACAAACTTGGGCTGTACATTGATTTAAAAACAATTTTCCAGGTTTGCTGTACTTTTTGGCAGGGCTGCACCATTTGGTCAAAATGTTATTATTATATATCAATATGGCTAAATAATAATTTAATTTACATTACAAAAGTAAAATTACAACATTTAATATTTGTGTTTGTCTTCATTTTTCAAGTGTTTTACTTTTTTGGAAATTAGTGGAAATGAAACCACAGGAAGCCCTTAAAAATTGCAATGTGGTGAATGAACTGGAAGTAAATGTAGTGGCATCAGATAAAAAATAAATTTAAAAAATAACAGTTTTTATTCCCAAGATAATAACTAGAAGTCTCTCGCAGGCAACAGTATGAGGCTGTGTGTCAGTATTGTAGCATAGCACTATTTTGATAGTGCCTACTGTCTGACTCACTAGAGCAGTATGCAGTGCAGTGAATTCTGACCAGTGTGTAGTAAGCTTGTTTCATTCTGAATCTCTTTCTTTATAGACACACACACACACACACACTCACACACACTCAGTTGGTCTTTGCCGTGTTGTTGGAGTTTGTAGTCACACGCTGCCCCCTGTAGGACAGCAGAGGCGTTTTTACTGTTTTGTCTTGTAGTGTATTATGCTGTTTTTACATTGTGTTGGGAATGAGAGAGGTCTCAAGGACCAAGCTGTAATTAGCCTATTCCAAATAAAAACACTTTCACGGTGTGGTTAGAGAGTTGGATTGTAACCCGAAGGTCACTGGTTCGAATCTCGGTGTTGGCAGGAGTTGTAGGTGGGGGAGTGGATGAACAGCGCTCATTTTCACCCTCAATACTCATGACTGAAGTGCCCTTGAGCAAGCCACTGAACCCCCAGGTGCTCCCTGGGTGCTGGATATATAGCTGCCCAGAGCCCTAGGTGTGTGTTCACTACTCACTGCAGTGTGTGTGTGTGTGTGTGTGCATGTGTGTGCGCACTTGGATGGGTTAAATGCAGAGCACCAATTCCGAGTATGGGTTACCATACAGTCTGGCTCTCACTTTCCGCAACTTAACTGTAAATCAGGGCAAAAGTCATGTAGTGTATTCCAGCCTTAAACCTCCCGTGTTAAATAATTTTATGACTGGATTACGTTATTCTCACAGCAGTTTTCACAGCATTTAAAACATATGGAAATCAAGCACAAGACAAAAAGCTCAAGAAATAGAGACACTCAAACGGTTTCTTCACAATGATGGATGTTTCTTCGTAATGAAAACTATAGCTAGCTATTAAAGTGCCCTTATTATGGATTTTTGAAAATGACCTTTCATGCAGTGTGTAACACAGCTCTAAGTGAAAGAAAACATCCTGCAAAGTTTTAAGTCTAAAAGTGCACCGTGTATAAAGTTATTCCCTCTCAAAAGAAAGAGTCAATTCGAATCATTGAAAGGAGTCATTTTTAAATTGAATCCCAAGCCGTTTCATGTTGACGTCAGCATGAAACATTAGCATATTGCCCGCCCACTTGTTGTGCATCCAGACCTGGAAAAACGTGACTTTTAGTCAATTTTCATGTTGGTCTGAATGAAAACGCCAATTCATTCTTTGCCGCTAGTTGTTGCTTTTGTAGCGGTAAAATAGATGTTTCCCCGGTAACACTGTACACAAAGCAGCACTGCACTCACAAACGCTGCTTTTATTATGAAATGGAAATTAAATCGACCACCATCATGCAAGGAGGGTTTTGGAAAAAATGATCGCTGAGCGAATCATTTGGGAGTCGTCGAGCAAATAAGGTCAAATTAAATGCATAATATAAGACAATAAAAGTGTTTTTTGACCTTGCATTCATGTCAACCTATTTTTGCAGACTCAATCCAAAATATGAACTGTTCATAACCCATATTAGGGGCTCTTTAAAATGTGTTGAAAGGTTGTCAAGCGAGATAACATTGGATCTCAGCTGTGTATCTAACAAAACTGTTAGCATTTGCCTCTAATTCATCTTCAGCACCATTGCCAAACACTTTCAAACTTTGCAACTACTTTTTACTTGAAAATCACTAGATGACATTATGATAATTGATTGTGGTAATCATTCAATACCGTGGGGCAAATTAAAATACTGTACCATTTGCTATCTCATACCATCACCTCTTACCCTGAATGAACCTTATATTCCACATATAGTTTGGAGCCACTTTTCTGAATTCAGTGACTGGGAAGAACAGTGCTGTGTCAGTGGATTGCGACTGTAATTGGGTTAGACGTGCTTCCCCTTCGGCTCCATATGATGCCCTTTATATTAAGGTTTAACTCAAGTATGAGGAATCATGGTACGTGGACTCATGAAATACAAATGAGGCGCTGACTCAGTACATTGCTGCAGGCTTCAGATTGTGTTGTTTCGGAATGTGAGATGTGCATAGAGACCATATTCAACCCCTTTGAAATCCCCTTCTGTCCTGGTATGACTTCTGATGAGGACTGAGATTTGATTTGGAGGTCGGTGCTGGCAGCTAGTGGTTAAAGTTAAACTCTGTGGACGTCTGTGACATGCTGCTGTAACCAGATACAACAATTTCATCTTTTTTACTTTGTAAAAAAACCCCAAAAAGATGGGTTTATAGAGATGCACTTACAGTAGAGGACTTTGGGATGGCATTTGAGCGGGAGTAATGTTGAAATACTCCACTTTTGTTTTGAAGTGAACCTTATCTTTGAACTCGAGGCATTTTCAGACCTTACTTCTCATATTTATATTTTCATTCCATATTTATATGTTAGATTGTAAATCAAGCCTTTTGTCAGGAGCAAAGCAATTACACAAAAGTTTAGGATTTCAGCTGTGATAACTGATGTGTTCATCAACAGAATCAGATGCTGTTGTTTTTTACTTAATGCATATCCCATTATGAATCATAATACAGCTTGGTTTATTTGGTTTGTTGGGTTGCATTGTTTTCTGAAAATAACTGAACTGCTCCAGAGTTAATTTTCAGTCGGGCCAGTCGATCTTGGATTGATTGTTTCGGTGCAGAATGGAGCACAATGTGTTCATGTATAAGTGAAAACACCCCTATACATGACCATATAAGCCTGCTAACTTCAGTCTACACTGGCAGACAGAAGTGGATTAAATCATGTTTATTAATAGATGTCAATGCTGCTCATTAAGGCTGCCTTTAATTGATACAGTAAAACAGAAAAGGTATTTACACACACATTCTCATCCGTTATTTTCACACGTTACAAAATAAACTAGTGCTGTCAAACGATTGTTTGCATCCAAAATAAAAGTTTTTGTTGACGTGTGTGTATTGTGTATATTTATATTTTATATATATATATATATATATATATATATATATATACACACACACACACACACACACACACACACACACACACACACACACACACACAGCATATATTTAGAAAAATATTTACTTGTATATATTTATATTCAAATAATTTATTTAATATATAAACATATTTTTCTTAAATATATACATACATGTATGTGTATATATGTATACGTAATAAATATACACAGAACACACATGTATTATGTCAACAAAAACGTTTTATTTTGGATGCGATTGATCGTTTGACAGAACATAAATAAATACTACCTCACATTGTTTCGATCACATTTACACACTGCCTCCGAAACTTTCGTCCATCAAAAAATCTTTTTTGCATCAGTAGAAAACATTCTGATAGGAAGGAATGACGAATGCGAAAAATAAATAAATGGAAAAATGTAATGTAAATGTAAATGACTTAATTTTGTGAAATATTATTAGAATTTTAAATTTTTTAAAGTTTTCTACTGTAACATATATTTTAAATGTCATTTATTGCAGTGATCAAAGCTGAATCATTAAGTCTTCATTGTCACATGATCTTTCAGAAATCATATCAGTATGTTGATATGCTGCTCAAGAAACATTTTGTATTATTATTAATGCTACATTTTCTTCTTTTTAGGGCTAAAAAAATTAAAATGATAAAAAACAGCATTTACTTGAAGTTTATATATTTTTTTTTGTAGTTTGTAACATTATACATTTTGTTGTTGTTGTTTTTTTTTTTTTTTACTGTGACTTTTGATGAGTATTTGTTAAATAATTGTATTAATTTCTTAATAAATGAATCAATTCTGTCTTGATCTGACCCCATTCTTTTGCAAGCTAGTGTAAGTTACACAACACATCTCTTGAAGCACACCGTGCCTTGAGCTGTGCTCTCAGAGACACTGTTATGCATGTTTCATGAAAGGCCCTTTATGTAACTCTGCTGGAAATTAATGCTTGAGGAGTATTTTAGAGAACAAAACTTTAACTTATGAGCGGGACTAATGCAAACAGAAAACAGATGCTTACATGAAGTTTGGTGTGTGGAGATGAGACCCGTTTTGGAGGGTTTTTTTGTGTGTGTGTGTGTGTGTGTGTGTGTGTAAGAAATTCAGGGTTTGTTACTCAAAGTAATTTATTACTTGGTACTAGTTACTCCTTAAAATAGCAATATTACGTTACTTATCACTTCCTGGCAACAGTAATTATTTACACTACTTGTTATGTTACTTTTCCTTTATGCCCCACTGTTGTAATAGCGCAATTACCAATAAAATTTGTATGAAATTATACTAACAATATATTTATGCCATCATTTGACCAGAATCCACATTGGCTTGCAGTCAGAAGTTATTACAAACACTGATAGTGACTTTTAAGTGCTATATTAACTTCATTAATTGAGTTTATTGTAGCCATAATTTGTCTTGTATCCATATACGATTATATTTAATGATGTACTGTATTTTATCAAAGGAAATAGCATAAGTTCGTAACCAAATGTTTTGTTTTCTGAAAAGATTTTGAATACTTTTAAAATACAATTTATGTCAGGATCAGAGGGATGTAAAACAGTAAAGTAATGCCACATTTGACATAACTTCACTATGAAATGACAATATTACCATCTGCTGAAGATAAGCTTTCCCATATTCCAAGCTTGTCTGCTGCACTGGTGATTCATGTGTTCAAAAGTCATTAAAAATTATGTGAATAAATCTAGGAATTATTGGATAGTTGGACTTCAAATCAGTAGGGGTTCTGTCATCAAAATGAACTACGTAACGAGCTGTTTTATGGATTGTAACTGTAATTAGTTCCACTACTAGTTTCTAAGTAATACCATTACTGTAACCAGTCTCTAGTTACTAGTTACTGGCCAACGCTGTACAACAGACACTTTTGTTAAGTTTGTTTCTCTGTTCTCTGTCCAGTTGGTGATCATGGCCGGGACGGTGCTGCTGGCGTACTACTTTGAATGCACAGACACGTTTGGGATCCACATCCAGGGCTTCTTCTGTAACGACGCTGACCTGATGAAGCCGTACCCCGGGGTGGAGGAGAGCAGCTTCGTCCCTCCTCTCATCCTCTACTGCGTGGTGGCCGCTGCGCCCACAGCCATCGTGAGTACATCACCAACGACCCACTGCTCATTAGTGAGCTCCACTTGTTTTAGGGGTTGATTTTTAGCTTCTGGTGATGTGATCTACTTTTTAGATCTTAAAGGATCAGTATCCTACTGCTGTCTGATGATATATGTAAACATTGACAACAGTCTGGTCTTTCAAAGCTCAGAGGGGGTGGGAAATTTACGTGAACAAAATCGAATTCTATGATGGTTAAATGAGAACTGCTGATTTTAAGATCTTTGGTGGAAGAACATTTTATCACTGAATTATTTATGTTGAGAATTTCGGTCATTTTTAGGTGAAGTATTACTTTACGTCGACTGTCATGTAGCTTTAAGTGCTCGAGTGATCACAAAATAATTATTATTATTTTTATTTATTTATTTTTGTTGTTTTTTAAACCAATGTTCTCCAAATTTGAGTTCATTCCAAACTCATAATATAATATAATATAATATAATATAATATAATATAATATAATATAATATAATATAATATAATATAATATAATATAATATAATATAATATAATATAATATAATTAAAAGAATAAATGTTGCACTGGGATCTAAAAATCTCCGGCAGATGGATTTGTAAAATAGAGATAATTTTAAATAAATGATCCAAGTAAATAATGGATTATTTCAGTAGATTTCTGCAGGGTTTTTTTGTTTGTTTTTTTTGATTGCTGGACATGAACACCAGAGGGCACTGCAATACCAACGTACAATAAATAACACACGCAAGCCTTATTTGTCAAAGAATTCAGTAACTAAATTATCTGAATTTATTTGTAGATTTATATTTTTATGAAACTAACAGTAGTATTTCTTTACTTTTTTAATTACGAGCAGGTTTATAACATGAAGGGGGAATGAAATTTAGTCTCCAGAGTGGAGTCTCAGTGTAACACATATCCTTTTAATAACTACACGGATCATAAAACATCAACCACTAAAGACAATTTACAGTGAATATACTTTATTTCTGCTGAAAATGATGGACTCAGTTTTCCTGCCTTCAGTCTACACTGGAGGTCATTTTTCAGATTGATCACACATTGAGGATGTTTATAATATATTAATTTGACTTTTTATCAAGAATAATCACAGGATAATTCACCCCAGTATGGGCGTTCTGTTATCTCACCCGTATTTATACTGTATGTAAGTATTGTTGAGAAACTGCCGCAATTCACCCAAAATTAGCTTCATTTTCTAAAGGGGAAAAAAATTAAATAATGACTGCATCATTTTATATTAATAAGTAATTAGATTTTTAGATCAAATTTGACCCATGATCACCTTTGTATGCATGGCAGAACATCTTGTAGGTTTCTTGAACCTTTTTATTACAATATGGGACATTCATCTATATACCAAGAGGTTTCCAGTGTTTCATCAGTGCTGTATCATTCAGAGACGAAGACTGCAGTTCGATTCCATCATTCCAAGCACAGAAATCAGCTCATGTGTTTTCAGCCTTAAACAAGCCAAAGTGAGTTTGACTCCAGAGATATAAAGAACTGCAGCAGCCACCGCCTCTGCTCGTGAGCACAAACTTTCTCTCCTCTGTGTGGTGGAACATGAAACTAAATACAAAACCCTCCTATGCATTTGCTAACTTCAGAAATGGTCAGTGGCTGAGAAATATCTGACTTCAAAGTGGCCTGTGAAATGCTGTATCTTCTAGGTGCAAATCCCCAAACGGCTCCCCTTTTGTCATTTTTCTTTACAGCTCAAACGCACATCCTTTTTATGCAACTTATTTTTACTTTCTAATTAAATTCTGTCTTTTAACTTCTTGTTTAGTTATGTTTCATGACTGTTTTTTGTTTCACTAGAGACACATACATGTTCAACCTGTGACTGATGCTGTAAAATAAATAAATAATTGCATCCAGTTTTATACTACACATTCCCTCTTGTTGTTTCTTTTTTTTTTACTTTAACATAAATCATTTTTCTAAAGACTTATTGTGTGCATGTATGTGTGGAGAACAGTCCCATATTGAAGTTTTAAATTCTCCATTATCGTACATTTTTGTTTAGATTGGTGCATAAAGTATTATAAACCAAATTAATCGTAACCAAGAGACCATAGGCTCTGAAGAAAAAGACAAAAGCGAAAGAGAGCGCTTAGTAAACTGTACATATGGATTTGGAGCAACATGAGCCTTAATAAGTGATGAATAATATAAATTTAAAATTATATACACTCATAATATTGATGCCTTTTGCCAGGAGTCAAAGTATGAATTGTGTTTGTTTTTGTATATCATTAATGCGAAGCACTGTGTTTAGCTACAGTTGGTTTACTCCAGATAATACAAGGGCATAGTGAGCTGATCATTAGAGGTTCACTCAATTTCACGCCACAAAAGACTTTTGGAAACCAGATTTTCAGAAAGAGTTTGATGTTCCGTGTCATTCTAACATTCACAGCACAAAGTCCCAGATAATATATGTCAGACTTCAAAACCCTCGGAATTTGTCATGGTTATGGCATCGGTACCAAGAGCTCATTAACATATTAATCGACACATTTACATATTAACACCTATTCCTGATGAACCAGAGTGTGAGCTACTCCTGTTTTCACATGTGACATCATAACAGAAGTCATTTGCATACAGATAAAGGTGCAAACCAAATAAACACACTAAACTAAGTGTTTGTTTACACAGCAACGTTTTCTGCCAAAAAGTTGGAACTTTTTATGCGTTTTGCTGGGCAACGATTAAAATCTTTTAATTTTGATTAATCACATGATTGTCTTCGATTAATCGCAATTAATCACATTGTTATGCACAAAAAACAATAATGCATTTAAAACTAGTTTATTGTGCACTTTTTCCATTCAAAAATACTGCTATGTGAACAAAAGTTCAATAACATTTGGGTTGCAAACACAAAATACATAAGGTGCTTTTTTACAGTAGTATTCCTTTTACATAGTTGCAGTTAAAATAGTTGTTGTAAATCTTAACTTATAACATTAAGACGGGCGTACACGGTGTGATTTTTGGTGTCGTACGAGTTCGCATGCGTTTTTTTTTCAGTCGTGTGGAAATCGCGTATGCTCGTATGGTCGCGGCTTGTATCACTTGCTATGAATTACGAGGCGAGCCGAGCAGAGTGGCTTACGAGCACTTCCCAACCTCCCAATCATTTTTAAACATGTCTAAAAGGTTCGTGAGCTATCGGTTTGAATTTGTGACGTGTGCTGTTGAATGAGCCGATTTGTTGATTTATTTGAAGTTGACCAATTAAACTATCGAACTAGGAAAACCACAGAAGAAGAAAGACGAAGACACAGCGCCACGGCGAATGTGGACTATTGACCAGGAGGATAAACTCGCTGGAGTCTGACAGGAACAGCGAGCGCTGTATGATGTTTCTAGCAACGTGTTCCAATGCCTTTTTATTTCTCTCGCTCTCTCTCTCACACACGCATATGTAGTTTACAAGGACTCTATATAAACGTAACGGTATTCTATATCCCCATACACTACCTCTATCCATCACGGAAAGTGCATATTTAAAAATTTCTATTAAACACTGTATAGTATTTTTTAAAGCCATTTGGTATACAAGGGCACAGGAATTGTCCTCACAAACCATGTTTTCATTGTAATACCTATTTCAGATATTTATAAACCATATACAAGAACACACACACAGGGTAACCAAACGTCCCGGTTTCCTATTGCTGAAAAATAACCTGTACGTGTAGGAAACAGTCACGGCTCGTATCAGTATTTTACATGCAGTTATGAGAGAGGGAGAGCAGTTATATTATGGGTGTTCGACTTGAAGCTGTGCTGCACAGAATGATCACCTGTATCACATTAAAGTACCGCGAGAGCGATTCGAATGCATTGGATATGTGTGCTCTCTTATCGCTCTCGCGGTACTTTAATGTCATAAAGTGATCCTTCTGTGCGTGCAGCGCTGCTTCAAGTCGAACATGTCTATCAACTTCGTGCGATTGCTTTTGGAATTTGCAGGTTGTAAAAAAAATCTGTGTCAATCATTAATGCGTTAACGTGATAATAACACGTTAACATGCCCAGTCAATGGTTTTGTCTGTTTGTTTACACGACAGCAGCATTTTGAGGACTGAAAACGGTTTTCCAAGTGTACGTTTTTGAAAACAGCTCCGTTATGGTTTCCGTGTCACCACAAAGAATGGGAATCTTTGAAAACAGTGACATTACGTGTGTGCGTAGTATGTTATGTTTGTAGACATGCCCAGTACGTGTTGATTTATAAGGCAAGTGCGAACAAACACACACAACAATGGTGGAATACATGCTACTGTTGTTACTGCTCCAGAGTTTACTAACGCTTCTTCAGCAAAGTTAAGATTTACATCACCAATATTACAACAAACAGTGGAGATGCATTATATGGATCATATAATCATCACTGCCCTACAGGAACTGTATACTAACAAGGTGACAGCGCCAACTACTGGACTGGCATACGTAATACAGCATTTTTGGCCATTTTCGTAGATATGTGTAAATGCAAATCATTTTGAAATGTTGTTGTGTATACGTGAAACATTTAAAAAACACAAGGGAAAAACTTTTCCATTTCTAACTACACCGTTGTCATGTAAACGCAGCCTAAATTGTATTTAGACTGAAAACTGAAGCAAGTTATACAAGGTTTGATGACAATGATTCCATAACACAAGGGCTTTAATAAAGAATATAGTTCCTGCAATTCAAGTGATGAGCAAAAGAGCTGAAATATTCTAATAGACATGAGTCTCACTTGTGCTTACATGAGATACATTAAATGCTTCAATCTAATGATTTTTATGTGTCGTCTGCAGATATTTGTTGGTGAGATCTCCATGTACGTCATGAAGCCCACTAGAGAAGCTCTCATAGCCCAGGAGAAAACCATTGTGACGGGCGAGTGCTGCTACCTAAACCCTCTCATCCGCAGAATCATTAGATTTATTGGTGAGTCTTTGCTCATTACTTCGCTTTTTATTATTAACACTTGAGCTCAGTATTATTTGGTTCCAATATGGATTTTTCAGAAGCCAAAACTAATATCTTGGGAACATGGAGAGATAATGCATACTCATATGCATATATATATATATATATATATATATATATACTTTTTTTATATATATAAAATACATTTTGGGGTGGGTACTGTGTGCATATATTAGGGCTGGGAAGATAATGTCTTAATTTCTGAACGTAATATCAGATAATTATAGATATATTAAATGTAAAAAAATAAAATTAGCATAATTAATTCATGCAGCATTTCACTTCCTGAAGCTACAATTATGGGTTTCCTCACTTCCTGTGGAGAGCGTTATATGATTGTGCTTTGTTACTTGCTCAGCAAAGCAAAGGAATTGCATTAATTATTTAGCATGACAATGAAGGAAAAAGAAAATAAACAGACATCTCTTGTTTAAACAGTAGAGCAAATAGAGTAATGACAGAAATATCTGGAGTTATTTGTCATAAATAAATGCAAAGCAAAATGACACGTTTGTTGGTATCTGTTTATTGGATGACTGGTGTAAGTTTATAGAAGAAAAAAAATAATAAATGATACAAGATCATATTCTGTGATTTAAAGATAAACAAAGCATTGGCCTGCAGTTTGCTAATTAAATCTTAAAAATTATTCATATATATTGTTGAATGGCTATAATTTAAAATGATCCATTTAACGAAGGTATTGTAAATGCTCACATTGATAAAACGATCCGTGCACATAAACTATATTTTGAGGACATTCTTTTTTTAAATATGTATCCAAATAAAGAGTTTTGTTATTATTATTATTATTATTATTATTATTATTATTATTATTATTATTATTATTATTTCTGTTAGAGTGTGGGTTAAGGATTGGTTAAAAAATGTATAACCAGCTATATATATTTAAAACGAACGTGTGCATATTCACTGACAAACCTGTGGGTAGGTTTTGACACCTTGTCCATTGCAGATATTTATTAATGACTTATTAATCAACTTAACCCATTAATACTAATACTACAGAAAAAAAGTAATAAGCAGCAAATATCACTAATAATGCTTTAGTGAGGTCTCAAAAGTAAAAGTGCACCACAGATCCAATAAATATTTGACTTTGTTAGGATGGTATGATTTACCTGGAGATTTTAAAAGTGCAAGTTTTCAAGCACAACTGCCGAGCTGTGGCTGTTTTATTGATTAGTAACAGACTGAACGCACAACACCTCCTCCACAACACATCAATTTGAAATGTTCGCTACAGATATAATGACAGAAACAATGAGCACAACTTTCCAATAAAACTTTCTTTTATGCATTCATATTTACAGGATGTTGGTTTCAGTACACATGTCCATGCTGCCCACCCAAAGCCTGACGTAAAATAGAAAGAGAAACACAGGGAGCGTTGCTTTGCTGGATGTGATGCATAATGTAGTGGAGACTCTGGTAATAGTGTCCTCTGAGGCTTGAGATTGCGGTGATATGGACCATCGGATTGCATTCTTGAGCAATTGTGGCCAGAGAGTATAGTATCTTTTGTCCTTCTCTCTCCAGTAGCTCAACTTTTTGCTCATCAATGCCCTTTCTTACTTCCAGAGACACCATGAAGTGTAATCTACTTCACATACGCACAGTTTCACGGTAAAACAAGTCGGTTACCATTGTATTCCACAAAATCAATTGGAAAATGTCCATCTGAGAGAGCTGGGATAACTAGAGGATATGCATAAGATGTTAAGCTTAGTAGAGTAGTTTTGTTTGTATGCAAATCAAACTTTTTGCTCTAGTGTGCATTTGTAATTATTTCTGGTTGAAGATAAAAATAACATCGTTCCATCAAGGCCGCATTGGTATTCACAGGCGTCCTCCAAGCCCTTGTCTGATTTGCTTATATTTTCAAGACTTGATTGGGAGCAACAAGATGAATAGTTTTCTGCTGTTGTTGTTTTTCACTGCAGGTGTCTTCGCTTTTGGCCTGTTCGCCACCGACATCTTTGTCAATGCTGGCCAGGTAGCGACTGGCAATTTGGCGCCTTATTTCCTGAGTGTCTGCAAGCCAAATTACACCGGGATGGATTGTCGCTTCAACTACCAGTTCATCGCCAATGGAAACATCTGCACTGGGAACCAGGTGGTGGTGGAGAGAGCCAGGAGGTCCTTCCCATCCAAAGATGCATCGCTCAGCGTCTACTCCGCCGTCTACGTTACTGTAAGTTTGGGTTTGAAATTGTTTCGTTTTATTTGTCTGTTATGTGCTGAATTCCAACTTGATTTAAATTGGTTAATACTTCATGTTTGTTTACCTGGAAAAGAAATTAGCTTTGCACAAAATTTGTTCCAGCCAGGTCCAAAGCAATTTGTCTTAAAATAGGATTGGTCCAAAATCCAAATGTGTTTATGTTCAGTCTGGAAAATGAGGGTGCTTGAAAAATGTCCTGTTGTTTTAATTTAGTGTTTTAAACGGATATCTGTACAATTTGTTTTTATGCAAAGTTGTTATCAATACTAATTTAATTTCACATAACAAAAACAATAACTTATATGCTACCAAATACACATGTAAGAAATTTATTATTATTATTAATTTAAATAAATAAGTGTTTGATGTTTTTCAGGTATCTAACAGCAGTATTCAAGTAAAGGTTTTGGGGAAAAAAAATCGATTTGTATTGCAAAAAGTGTACAGATCTTTATATCACCTACTGTACATTGACATGCAAAGGAAATAAGTATAACCAGACATCTTGCCAAAATTAAAATGAATTTTCTCACTCATTTAATGTCAAGCTAGTGATGAAAGTTAGGGGTAATCCAGAAGAAAAAGAACAGAAAGCAATTTCTACTTTTATTCTGCAAGGGCGCATTAAATTAATCAAAAGTGACAATATAGACAATTCTTATGATGTTATAAAAGATTAATTATATTTTAAATAAATGCAGTGAGTACTGAAGAACAAACTTTGCGAAAAACTAAATTGATGTGAGAAATCCGGTTTCTGCATTTGAATAGACCTTCAGTGTGTTTGATGTCAGGTTAGTAATGTTGAATCGCAGGGTTTGTGATGAAGTCTTTTCTTTGGTTGAGGTGAGTTTAGTGCAGTTATCTTTCTCTCTCTTTCATGGAAGTAAGAGGTTATTTACTCTGATTCCATTCTCCATAATTGGCCATGATTTCCCAGAGGTGGAGCAAGCGGCGTGTATTTATTTAAGCTTGATTTCCTCTTAGTCACCTGCTGCAGAATAAAGCCTCTGGATAAATCGGTTCCTGAGCTTGTGTGTGCACGCTTGCCTGTTTCAGATGTACATCACGAGCACCATCAAGACAAAAAGCAGTCGTCTGGCCAAGCCTGTACTTTGTCTGGGAATCCTGTGCGCTGCTTTCCTGACTGGATTGAACCGTGTGTCAGAATACCGCAATCACTGCTCAGACGTCATCGCTGGATTCATATTAGGAAGCTCCATAGCTCTTTTTCTGGTGGGTTTCATTGTTTTACAGACACACACACACACACACGCACATGCACACACACACACACACACTACATATATAAATACGTGTTTGTTTGTTTGATGCTTCAATTCAATCAAACAAATGAATAGAATTTAAAATTATATTAAAGTACTATTATTTTCAGTTGTAATAATATTGTGCTGTTTTTACTGTATTTTTGATCAAATTAAGCAGCACAAAAGAGTCGTTTTGAAAACTTCGAAATATCCTACTGACCACATAAAAATAACTGCGTACATTTTTAAACAAGGGTCAGTAAAATTTAATAATTCAATAATAATAAAGCAGTAATAATATATATTTTTTTATGATCAATAAAAAACGAATAAGCAAAAATTGAAATGATGTTAAGTATTGTGCCACAGTTTCTAATTTATTAAATATTTTTGACTTAGTATGTTCTGTATTTATCGCGATCTTCAAAAGTTGCTTTGTTCATGGTAGGGAATCTGTGTAGTGAACAACTTCAAAGGGACTCACTCCACTCCGACCAAACAGAAGCAGGAGGATTACCGCGGCCTTCCCTTGATGACATTCCCCCGTGTGGAAAGCCCTCTCGAGACACTCAGCGCACAGGTAGTGTCATCTTCTGCATCTCACTACACTTAATAACTTGAATTAAGTCATGTAAGCAGTATCACTCCAGTAAAAGTGTTGTTGCAGTTCATGTCAGCACTGTTAGAATGAGGCCGTGCTGACAGCACAAATGTGATGATACAGTTCTATAAATAATCATTTAATATAGAGTATCTTACATATTATGCACGTGGAATGTGGTTAATTTAATGTGGTTTATTTATTTGTATTTTTTCTGGGGTTGTCTAACGCATTTCATACATTAATATTTGCTGAGAAAAGCCAGCTTTTCCACTATCACTGGGTTGCTTTGTCTGAGATAGACTTGGGAGTTGTTCGCACATGAGTTCTTATGTTTTGTTTTACACAATTTTTGTCCTTTTTTTTATTTTTTTTATTATGTGTATTTATATTTTGAGTTAGTTTTAATTTTATTTTCAGTTTTCATTTTAATCTTAGGTATAGATTTAGTGTATGTGTGTGTATATATATATATGTATATATGTGCTTTTTTTTGTAAACCCATTTGAACTTTTAAGCTGTCCTTGCAGTTCTTCCTTCATTTGGCCGCTGAGTAAAAAAACCCAAAGGCTTTTAATTTTGCAGTTTGCCATTTATTCTTTCCAAAACAGTCCCAAAGAAGCATTTTATCACATTATACAGCAGGGGAATACAATGCTGCTTCTACAAATTCATCCCGACACTGTTTACAGCAGAGAAAATCTTCTGAGACGTCTCTATTGACAGCCAGCCAGTGAAATACCTCGAGTGTCTGAGCAGCAGATGTGGGTCACAGGAACTCTCCTTTGCTTCCGACACCAGCTTAACATCCCAGTGGCTGAGAAAACCATTCTATGCAAGTCAATGTGTTTAGGGAAACAAGGAAAATCAGGTGTTCTGTCACGATCTGGCCAAGTAAAATAATCGAAATGGTTGATTCAGGAGGAACTGGCATTTTGTAATTACACGTTCTGCTCCATGGCTCTCTGGTGTTTCCGTTAAATGTGCCTGATGGGCAATAAGCATTTATGTGACGAATCAAATGCTAATTACCATCTGGAACAGTGCAACACGACTCTTAATGCAATTATGTCTTTCAGAACCATTCGGCGTCCATGACTGAAGTCACATGACTAAGGGGGCAGCACCGGGTCACGTTTGCTTCACCTCAACACTTCTAGGCACAAAAAGTTTTTTTTTTTTTGTACTGTGGCATACTGTAAAAAAAAGAAAAAGTAAAAAAAAAAAAAAGAGTATTATGTTGTAACTAGTTGTACCTAGAAGCAGCTGTTTTGTACATTTTGTATAAGAGAGTGCTGTAGCTTTCCCTCATAATGTCGACACTGCTCAATTCATGTTCAGATTTCTGCATTCTTTGTCATGTTTTACATTACAAAAAGTAAATATATACAGTCTATATATAATGTAATTCAAATATCGATGTCGTTATGTGGTATTTGTACAAAGAATGATTTTATTTAGTTTTATTTTCCTGTACATTTTTGGACAAAGATCATTTTGTATTCTTTTTGTTATCTGTATAAAGCATTTTGATCAACTTTGCCTGCTGATTTTCCAGGAATGTTTTTGGTATACCTATTTTTTGGTGTAAGATTTAAAGAAAACGTGTTGAATTGTTACACGTTGTTGTATCGGATTCTCTTTGGGCATCTTTGAATGGCCATGTACTCAGCATGAAATACACAACACTGTTTGAATAACCTGTTATTCTCGACTTGTGTTTTGTTTTTTCTTTAAGGTTTGCATTTCATTTGAAATGCTAAATATATTTTCCTGAGTAGTCTGTCAAATAAATAGTCTGTAGCTGAGTCCAATAACTTGAGTGGGTTTCGTTTTTTAACAATGGTAATGTATTTGATTGCCGTTTGTGCCATACAAACATCTCATGGCACTCTAATGACAATAATGTTTTTACATTAATTTTATTAGTACCACTTTGGTTACTCCCTTCCCTTCATCAGTTGGCTCAAAAGCACACTTTATATCAGCTGGGATAGGCATGAGCAACTCAACAAAAATAAGTGAAACACACTGCTCAAGATAGGAAATTGGAGTCTGATCTGGATTGGAAACTTGTTTTCCCACATGAAATGATTTCCGCCAAGCTTGGACCAGATTTGATACTGCGATTAAACTGGCGTAGACTGTTATATATCATAGAGCCAACAGTGACTTAGGAAGATGCAGCTGAGGAAGAAAATAAATGCAAGAAGTTCAAGTACACAGATATTGCAGAGGAAGCCAGACAATAGGTATATGTAACACATTTTCCCAGTTGAAATAGATTTCAGAGGGTTTGTACCTGTGTCCACCAGTAGGCTACTTAAACAAATGGTATTCTTAGGAAATAATATACGGCAGGCTATCAGATGCCTGTCTGAAACTTTAGATAGAAGTTGCAACTGGCTATGGTTGACAATAATGGACTATACTTAGGCCTCAAAATTTTTTTATTTGTATATATAAACAGAAAAAAATGTTATAAACAGTGGGTGTCCTGCAAGGTTCGCTGTTGAGCCGTCTGGAGATGTGGGTTTATCAACAAAACATCAAGGAAAGCAGGTGCCCTCCTGATGACCTCAGTCATATTAATATCATCTAATATCCTCCTTTAACTTTATTACCCCCACCCCCAGTTTTTATCTCATCAAAGCTGATTAATTAGCTTTTGTAAAAGATGATGCCTATTCATATTTGCTTAAATAGGATGATACTATTACTCTATTTGGATTGAAATATTAATTTCACACTTTATTACTGCACTATATAAATTATTTGCTACCTATCTTTTTTAAATAGTATGTGAAACCGTTCACTGAAAAAAAAAAAAAAAAATCAGTGTAAGATTTACTTGGAAACACTCAATTATTAGTAGTAAATTTCATAAATAATTACAAAGAAATGGCAAGTCATACATTTAATTAAACATGAACAACATGAAAGCCCAAAATAGTGTTTACTTGCAAAACATACTCCAATAATGTTTTATATACAACTTTGAATTTCTTTTTAGTCTATCCATTATCAGTGCCAATCTCACTAGCAACATCAAGTCCCACCGCCATAGTTTTAAAATGATGTTACAAAAGTTTGGTTGACTCTCTGAGAGAGTGGGTGCGCCTGGTCCACAACCATTGGCATCACTCACAGAAAAACTCAAAATAGTAATGATAAATCAAATGACATTTTCTTCTTCGGTTTCACAAAATAAATAAATAAAGATGATCCGCTTCAAATTTTTATAAACTATTACTTGTTTAACACACAAATTGTTCAGAAACCATTTAAATCAAAAACAAGAAAGAAAAGTTTGCAATATAAGTTTTTTTTCAATCAATATATCCGTACAGTACCTTAAAAAGCTTAACAGCACCTCAGTAAAAATTGGTTTTGTGTTGTGTGGTTCTCTGGGCAAGACCTTTGTGCTTACAATAAATGAGTGTGCTGGAAAAATCCATTCAATAATACACTCCTGAAAAATTCACTGCCATGAGATAAAAGGTTTTAAAAAGTTTCTTAGAAAACCATGGCACCTAGTAACTCTAGAATCTGCATAGACTACCTGTTACCATGTTGTCTAAAAGAAATCAAGAAAGAAAAAAGGGATGAAATATTATTCACAGCAGTTATTACAGATGAAACTGAAGTTTCAGAAGATTTAGATGGCCAAACTTTCAGCATTGCAGTCTTATTTCTAGCAACTACTGATGTCACGTCTAACACCACTCTGTCATTTTCCTTCAAGCAATAATAGGATTATTATAAAAATGTTCCAGCATTATAAATTATATTAAGCTTTTGCTTAAATAACTCCTGAGTTTTTAACATTCAAGAGTACATTTAACTTTACTTTTAAGAGTACATTTAAAGGTTGGTTCTCTAAGTCTTACTTGAGCACATTTTTAATGACAAATTTACTTTTAATTTGTTACACTTGGCAGCAGCCATATCACCCTGGTTACTTGGGGTAACCCCCCCACTAAATAAAGTCAGGATACATTGTTGTTGTAACTATGGACTACGTTGACGAGGGTAATGTAGAAGTATTCACTATGAAGCTTACACTGGTGATGTACCTGAGAGAAAACGGATTTCACAGTAAATTATATTTTAAAGCTTGTTGTTTTGTACAACATCACAGTTTTATGTAACCTGGTTTCATGAAAAAAATGTTTTACCTCTTGGAACTTTTTCACAGGACGCAAAATACGTACCATATACAGCAGTTTTGTGATGTATTCGATGTGATATGTCCACTGTGTGCCGGACATATCATATATTTTTTCCCCAGAACAGATGTACATACATATGATACATTTTATGTGAGGTTGGTTTTGTAGGTGTTCACCATAGTTCTGAATTGAAATGAACATTAAGTGGTGCTACAACTCTCATGCTCTGTGACGTTTAAAAATAACAAACCATCTGCACTACACCAAAACTTACCTGATAGTATGAACAAAAGTGAATGTAATATATAACGCAATCGAAAGCATGCCATTTTAGCTTGTTTTACGATATCTCAACTCTTTCATTGTCAGTAATGTTTTTGATGGGATTCTTACCCAAAGATTAATCGATTCGGCATCCAAAGTCCCACCTGCTGAGCTAACGAGCAAGCTTGGAAACCGATGCATATGGAGCTGTATCAGAACTGTGCACAAAAATTATTAAAAGATCACTGTTGTACCGCCTCTAGTGTTCCTTTATGTTGAAAACATCTCAGGTTACAAATGTAACTATGGTTCCCTGAGTAGTAAACGAGACACTGCATCCTCTAGGGGTCGCTATGGGGAACACTTCATCTTGATCCGTGTCTGAAGCATACATTGGAACAACACCTACGAGTTGGCCAGCGACAGCCTCTGAAGTCACTACCAGTGCAACTATAAACAGGCACTGGGCGAATATGTCATTCACTTCTCCTTCTGAAGCTTGCATCTGAAGCATGGCAGGGAGCAAGAGGATGGAGTGTCTCGTTCCCTGCTCACAGAACCATGGTTAAATTCGTAACCTGAGACGTTCCCTTTCAAGGGAACTTTGAACTGTATTCTCTAGGGGTCGCTATGGGGAACAGTATACCCACGCTGCCATACTGAGGGGAGTGCAGGCTAGAATCATGGTGAACACGAAGTACCAACTCCATGGGAGTTGCCCTGGGACATTTAGATTGCTGTCTGTGACAGTACCCCTTACGGCCAAAGGCCTAAGATACATACCCAACTTAATTGTTAGGGTCTCGGCCCGGGGTAGAGCTGAAGGCTTGGAATCAGGAAAGATTCCTTTAAAGGGATACGGCTAAGAACCTAGCATTTTATACTAAGTCATGCCTGTCACACAGGGGCTACCGCTTGCTTTCGTATAAGCTTGCTGAAGGAGCTGTCTCAACACATCCCTAGTAGCAACACCCTGTTTAGATAGGTATACAAGGATACATAGGTGGAGTGGCGCCCAAGATGAACGGGACTTTTACCAACTCAAGAAAGGGCAGGAAGAAACTGCACGAAGCCCTCGCCATATAGGATTTTAGAAAGAATGCAGAATACAAGCGTGCAAACTTACCACAGTGTGGATTTCAGAAAGTGCACACTCACCATAGCATGGATTTTCAAATACTGTTCTAAGGAGGGGCTCTCGTGTCACTTTGATAGAGCAGCTCATAGGTGGTGCATCTCCAAACAGTATGTATGAAAGTCATCAACTCGATCTGTGGAAATAATGCTGGAGCGCTCTGGGGAAAAATCAGATAACTCAGTTTCATATTAGAGGAGAACTCCAAATTCAGAGTAGTGCACTCATAGACGACCCTTCTTGGAAAAGGGGAGCACTGCTAAACTACCACGAGAATCGCCCAAATAACCCCTCATGTTGAGGGAAGCGATGCTTGAAGTGTATAAACAAATACACACTGGCTGAATGGAGCCCAAGTAACCCATGTCTATTCAGCTCAAGAAAGTGAACGAGGCAGAGCGTTTAAACCTTACCATACTGGATTTCAGAAAGTGCACAGAGTCTTGCATGCACACTTACCACTAATGTGGATTTTAGAAAGTGCGCAAAGTGTTCACGTGCACACTGACCACCATGTGATTTTCAGAAAGTACACAGAGCTTAGCGTGTGTACCTAAAGGTAGGTACAAGAAGACTTCTATAACTGCCACCTCAACTTCCCTCTGGATGTGACAGCACAACTAAGCGGCCAGGAGACCACTCAGGGTGACCTGGCCAGACATCCATGGAATTTCCTGCAGTGATGTGCCAGGCCTGATGATCAGGGAGGCTCCCGCAGAAACCTGTGATCTCAGCCGCTTAATACTGGAACAAGAAGCAAACACTGTAACTGAGCACTGCAAAGGAAAATGAGTTTATTAGTAGACACATAACCAACAGCATTTTAATACACATAAATATATACAGAAAGGTTTACATACTCACCCATCCTCCTGCACTGGAGCCCCATTAAAGGGGTGCCTCCTTTTAGTCCGGACCATCAGTAAGGTGGTTGCTATGAAAATAGAACCAGCCAAAAACATTATTGGTCCAGCATAGGAGACAGTTATGCGAGAGGTTTCTACCTTACCTCGATCAGGTGGAGAGCTGGTGGTTACAGGGGAATTAGGAAGGGGAGGAAAAAAGCGAACGAGTAGATACCTAGGTATCGCTCTGATTCAGACGAGAACGCTGCCTTGTCTGGATCACATCCCTTAGGTTCTGCTTACCTCCTTGTGACCCCCGATTCCTCTTTCCTTTTCTGGCAGGTGGGGGAGGAGTGCGAGTCGCGACAATAGCCTTCTGTGCCTGTCTTTGAACCTCAGATCAAGACAGGCCAAGACCCTTATGTTGTTCGGGCTCAGACCTGGACCCATGTGGAATGAAGGATCTGAAAGCAGTGGAGTGCGCCTTCGTCTCCCCTCGATCACCGTCTCAACAGAAATACCGAAAAGTTCAGAAGGTGAAACCTGAGCATTGAGAAGAAAGCCTTTTCTTTCTTCCCGTGTCTGCCCATGGCGGCCATAGTTTGATATGCCTGAAGCACCACCATAGTGTGTAATAAAGCCACAGCCTGACCTGCTGCTGCGTATGTCTTGCCATTTAAGCGAGATGGGCTTTAAGGCTTAGATGCCAAGGAGGGAGATTAAGAGAGGATGTCTCTCCTGCAGATAGAAAGCTCTTTCTACATGGGGCATCCAACTAAATAGCCGTTTTCGCGCATAGCACAACTCTTATGCCAAAACCGATGGATTGCCTCTTTTATTTCTTTTTGATCTCTGTATGGAGATCAGGCAGAAATGAAAGGCTCACCTGAGCTGGAGGGCTATGGTCAGAAAGATAATGCTCATCGAGGCGGCCTCACTGCGTCATCTTTTTAGCACACTTTCATGGCTAGTCCAACTTTGCCATGGAGCGACCCATAAGCTCCAACAGGCTCTACATATGCAGGGCAGGAGGATTGAGGAGGCTAAGCCTCAGCTTCTTCACCATCCTCAAATATCTCCTGTTTTTCCTGGGTAAAAACCCAGCAGAGCACTAACCTCAGTATCAGAAAGTGTTAAAGATATAACATTATCCTCCTGAGGCTCTCTCTCGTCCGCCGCCGACAAGCACGAAAGGGAAAGTCCCTCTCTAAACCATTTAGACAGATCCAACTGTACTTCTAGTGAGCTCATTTTCCTCTGTGCCTCAGCACCGGAGGGTTTTCTGAACAGCGGGAAAGAAAGACGAACGAGAGCGGAGATTTTTTCATTGAAAAAACGCTCACAATGCACGCAATTTGCCTCCTCAAAGACATTGTGTGCGTGCTCTTCGCCCAAACAAATGACCCAAAGAAGAGAATGACGTGTTCTCCCAGTGCCTGTTTATAGTTGCACAGGTAGTGACGTCGGAGGCTGTCGCCGGCCAACTTGTTGGTGTTTTTTTAATATATGCTTAAGACACGGGTCACAACGAGGTGTTCCCCATAGCGACCCCTAGAGGACGCAGTTTGAAGTTCCCTTGAAAGGGAACTGCAGTGATATGTACTTATTGGTACATATTTCGTATATTGCAAAAAAAGTTCCCAAAGGTACACTATATATAGTCATGAGACCTGTGGCCTGTAGCATGAATTGAGATGAAAAAAACTGTAGAGTAGGTTGTAGAGTAAGTTTGTAGTTGAAAAAAATGTCAGCCTGGTTTAGATCAGGGGCCTGTGCCATGAATTCAGATTAATGGTCTAGCCAGGTAAATTTCAGTTTAGTTTGCACCAATCCTGGATTTTAGGTTCCATGAAAGTGGCCTGGCTTTTAGCGACGTTCATTGCCATAGTAACATACACTGCACAGCTAACCTGCTCCAGGGTAGGTTATGTTCTGGGTAAGAGATTACAAACTAATATTGGACCAATCAGATGCGATCAAAGGGACACATGTCTGATGCAAAAAAAGTCACTCCACCAGTTTATCTTATTTACAAATTAAAAAAGTACCTCCTCAAATTAGCATCAGATGACTAGCTTGCCAGTTAGCATCAGCTATGAATATTTTTTAAATATGCCTGTACTCTGATTTTGCTGTAAATGTAGTGCTTTGTCAGATCTTTGGGGCAAAATGCCCACTTGATACACATTTCTGAAAACTCATTATTCATACTTGATTTATAATTGGAGTGTAAAAAATAACAGTTCTTAAGTGAGATGTTTTTCCCAACACTACCCTACTACCTTTCATAATGGGGGAGTCCTCCTTTGAGGTGAAGCCAAAATCACCAGGGTCATACTGCATCAACCAAAACTATTTTAGCATTTAAAGAAGTGTCCCTTTAATTAAATACCACTTTTATGTTTTGAGAGTGTAAACTCATTCACGGAATCATGAACTCTTAAAAAGAACATTTTTAATCCAATGCAGGTTTGACCTCTCCTGTCAAATGTAGCTAAAACACAATTCTCTTCATAGAGAAATGCTATGCAAATGAGATACGGCCAAAGGAAAGCACTCTGTGAAAAACATGGAGTTTAATTCTTTATAGTTATATGCAAATAAAATCCTTCAGAGCAAACTTTAAATTCACATAGCTATAAATGTGGAGTAAACAAATCATTGCCCATCTGCACCAAATCCTCATGCCAGCTGTGCAGTGGGTTTGAGAGTCAAGTTGTTGGGATGCTTGCTGCTTCAGGGTTTGAATGACTTGCAGTCATTAACAGACCAATGAATCAGAGTGTCTGCTACTTATAGCATGATTTTAGCATTTTTAGCATTTCAAATCATGATTCAGTATTATACAAAGAGAATGGAAAGTTTACATAAATCTGTAAGAAACATCCCGGGGGTTTCAGATGCAGATAGTTCATGTAGCATGGAACTGAAAAAGGTCTGCATATAAGCAGTAGGCTATTTTAAATAGGAAAATTTAAAAGGTGATAATGAATTATAGAGAATCCATACATTTACTCCAACTGTATTAATGATATGTGATCATGTTATCTATCAAGCAACTGTAGTCTGATTCAAGTATATTAATATAATCAAATTACAAGTACTTATTTATTTGGAATTTGATTACATACAGTAATCCTGATTACATGTTACCAGTTACTATCTGAGATTGCATATATGTCTCTATCACAGTAGTTGGCATCCTGAGTATCAAAACATGACATGCTGCAAAGTAGGGAATGGATACCGTGCAACGAAGTTAGCCAATCACAGCAGTGGGTGTCTACTTCTGTTTCTGCAAGTGGTAACTATTATTATTCATATTATTATTTTTTACAATTGTACCTTTTTTTTATAAAAAAAAAAAAAAACTTTATGAGCTAGCCCTTCGAAACAATACATTGAAATCTTAAACTGCATTTCATTACTTCTTTACAATTAAGATATTCAAAACAGTTTTGTTGTTTGTTTATAAATGTTACTTAGAAAAAAACAAGGAACTGTAAATGTTATTTGAAGTCAGAACTGTATAGTATAATGAAGTATACCCGGGCCTTACAGTGTACAGCCTTACAGTACACTTACAGTTCATTATATTGCATATGGACACTTGAAACTAATTTAAGAAGTCTTGAAAGAAGTTCATCTCACAGACATATATCTCAAAGCAATTTTAATACATAGAAACGTAACAATTCAAGGTTAACAGTGTGTGTTCAAGGTGACTAACTCCAGAGATGACGGAACAGCTTTCTTCTTAAAAAACATTCTCAGCTTTGTGTATAAATAATGCAGGAGACACTATTATACATCACAGTTTGACACCTTAAGTAAATGTCATTTGGACACATAAATGTCTTCCATTTAGACAGTTATGCTCTGACATTTTCAGAATTTAACTTCTGGGAATATAGAAATACACATATATCCATTTTTTATATATCTGACGTAATTTCTTCTCTTCTCTCCAATTTCTTCAACTTCAGTTTAATGGGGAATCAAAAAAAGAAAAAGTATATATATATATATATATATATATATATATATATATATATATATATATATATATATACAAATTCAGAGAATGTGCAGGCTTGCTTCCCTTAGGAGACACAATTGAAATAATCAACTGGTAGGTCCAAGCCTTTGAACAATGTAACCCATAAAACTCCAGCTAAATCTCCCATGAGTCTAGGACTCGGTCGATGTCTTTGTCTTCTGATACTGTTCCAGCTCTTTTTTCTTCTTTATGGCAAGCTGTAGTTGCTTTTTGATAAGCTGGATTTGTGTTTCCAGGTCTGTCAGTTCCTGTACTATGGGGTTCTGGGAAAGGCCCAGCAAGTCGGTTCTTCCGTTCGATGTGGTCTGTAACGGAAGTTGTCTCTTGTCCTGTGGGGACAGCAGCTCTTTACAGTGAGAACATTCCAGGTCATTTTGTTGTCCATCTTGACTGGACAGTGTTCGTCTGTTGCAGTTGGAGGTTCCCAAAGAGTTCAACGGCATTTGTTGGTTGTTTCCAACATTGCAGCTTAATCGGGACAAGAACAATGCCACATTATCAGTATATGAAGATCATTTTAAGAAGTTTGTCATGGAAAGTTATTCTAGTTGTAATGAAAAACATTGTTTATAAAGACTTTCTTCTGTACAATACAAAAAAAAAAACAAAACAAAAAAAAAACATTTTGACTGGTCTTGCCATGCATATGCAACAAAACTGATCAATTTTATTTGTTTATACCAAGTGTTCTGAAGCCATATAATAGCTTAAACTTCTTCACATCTAACCTAGATTTCCTTGGAATGTTAATGAAAGATGAAGCTGTCATAAATGAAGTGTTCTTGTAAGTCAGATCTTAAATTAATTGCCTGATCTGTTTCACAAAACTAGTCTGACAACGATCAACAAATAATTAATTTTATGGTAATTTATGTCATTTTTGAAACGTGAAAGCTCCTGTTCATTATAATTGCATGAAAAATAGCAGCAAGTGCTTTAAAAAATAAAATAAATAAATAAATAAAGCTGAAATAAAATATCAATATCAAAACATTAGATTCAATAATCAATAATAATAATAATAATAATAATAATAATAATAATAATAATAATAAAACTACAAATATTCTAGAAATGTAGCCTAAGCTGAATTTCCTAAATTATTAAAACCAAAACTGAAATAAAAATAAAGTTAAATAGGAATAAAAATGAAAACAATATCTAAAAAATAGATAAAAGCACATAACGAATAGCAATAATTGATCAAACTGAAATTAAATTGAAAACTAAAACAACAAAAATAAAAAGCAGTAAAAAAATAATAATATATAAATAACAATGATTGTTTAGAGTGGAATGAGGGTAAGTACAGTAAATGATGACCGAATTTCCCTTTTTAAAATAAATATTCCTTTAAAGATGTATTTCAATTACTTTAATTACCAATAATATATCAGAAGCGAACAGTACTTTAAGGAAATGTCTCGGTTACGTACAGTATGTGTAACCCTTGTTCCCTGAAGGAGGGAATAGAGACATCACATTGTGATCAACGAATTGGGATCATGCTTAGAGAGATCAATCCACTTCGGGTGTAAACTAAATGAGCCAATGCATATTGCCATGCAATGATTGCATCCAGTTGACCGAAAATGCGTGCAGGTCCTCTACCCTCTGGATGGAGGCCAGTGCAAGCAGGAACAGAGTCTTCATTTATAGAAACTTCAGCTCAACTAACTGCAAAGACTCAAATGGGGCCCTGCTGTAGTGCTCGGAGCACTTGAGACAGGTCCCAAAGAGAGAACAGAGGGGGGCAGGGAAGGATTTAACCTTCTCGCCGCCCTAAGGAACCTGATGACCAGGCCATGCTTGACTACCAACTTGCAATCACAGCAACATAGACTTCAAGGGTGGAGGGAGACAGCCTTCGTTCTAACCCCTGCTGCAAAAAGGACAGCACGACTCTGATTGGGCACCTTCGGGGGTCTTCTCGGTAAGAAGAATACCGTTCGATGAACAGGTTCCACTTCAAGACATAAGCGTGTTTCGTAGACGATGCGCTCACTGAAGTGAAGGTCTCAGCTTCCTCCTGGGGTCTGTGCCAAGTGATCCCTTGGTAAGGGAGTAAACAACTGCCCAGAATATGAATGGCACGAGGCAACCTCAGATGCTTCTGACTCCAGAGGATTAGGTGGTGGGCGAGCTGCGACATGCAACGGGAGCATGTGCAACCTTGTCGGTTGATGTGCACAATGGTCGCAGTGTTGTCCATGCAGATCAGCAGATGCTTGCCCCGTAAGTGCCCTCTCTGAGATGGTTCAAGGCAAGGCATACTGCTAACAGCTCTAGGCAGTTAGGCACATCCAAGCCCCCCATTTTATGTGGCCCCCCAGCCAGTGGTGGAGGCATCCGTGTAAACCACAGCATGCCTGGAGACCTGTTCTAGAGGCACTTCTGCCCGGAGAAATGCAAGGTCTGCCACGGGGTGACAGTTTGGCTGCAGGCCGGCATAACTTGGACCTAGAGCTGTAGTCAAGTGAAGCTTTGTCGAGTCCAAGACCAGGACTAGTCGAGACCGAGTCAAGATTGTTTAATTAGGGTTGGAGCTAAACTCTGCAGGACACTGCCCCTCTAGGAACGAGTTTGCAAATGTAGGATTATTTTTAATTTATTTTATAATGCTGCTGTTTGCTAACGTCATGTCTGTGGTCAGAAATTAAAACGACTGATGCCTTGGCACAGCACACACATGCAAAGCTCAGGATAGGATGCATGCGTGCAGTTAAAGCTAGAGGGGATACGTTTTCATCCTTTCAGCTTCATCCTTTCCCATAACAAAATTGAAAACTAAGCCAAGATGGAGAAACAGCTGATCATAGCTGTACAGGGTTAGCCACTTATTATTTGCTGAAACTTCTGCGTCTTCATGGAAAGCAGGTCATGGTTTCTTAGCAATAGCAGATGCCACGGGAGCACAAGCATCGAGTGCTTGGAGTGCTTCCACACATTTTCAGGCGCTACATGCAAATGTGGTTTTGTTTTGAAGAAGAAAATAGCATATTGCTGGTCTCAGTCGAGACCAAAGCAAACATTTGGCGAGTCCAATTACCAAGTCCGAGACAAGTCTGAGTGCAAACACCAACGAGTTCGAGAAAAATATCTCAAGTCCGGTCTTGAGTACTACAGCCCTACTTGGACCCGGTGAGTGTCGAGTAGCCATCCCCACCTCGGGGCTTGACCATTGAGCCAGTGTTGAAGCAGTCTCATAAGAAGCAGCCCCATCAGCATGACTGCTGCTGCAGCTGCCATATGCCCTAGAAGCCTCTGAAACTGTTTAAGTGGGATCACAGTCCTGCTCTTGAACATATTCAGGCAGCTCAAAACCGACTGAGCACATCCCTGCATGAGGCATTCTGTCTGTTCGACAGAATTCAACTCCATACCAAGAATAGAGATCCTTTGCTTCCAAGAGAGTTTGCTCTTTTCCCAGTTGACCTGAAATCCCAACCGGCTGAGGTGCAAGAGTACCAAGTCCATGTGTTCGCACAACTGATCCTAAAACTGAGCTAGTATGAGCCAGTCATCGAGGTCCCGCTCTCTCTCAGGATAACAAAGGGCGCTTTCTGTAGCTTTCGTGAAGACATGAGGTGACAGGGACAGCCCAGAGATAGGACCTTGTACTGATATGCTCGTCCTTCGAACACGAACCGCAACAATGGTCGTGTGCCTGGGTGGGTGGGACGGCCTGCCTATACCCAGCTCCTCTGTGTTCGGCTGAAACTTCCTCTCCAGAAAGTTCTGCCTCACCATCCAATGCAGTGATCAACATCCAAACGTTGGGAGGAGCGCTGAAGGAAACTGCTGGCATGCACTTTGTAGAGGGCCCAACACATTCCTGTGGCAGATCAACAGGTTAAGCAGAAGCACCGTACTGCCAACACGAATCTCTCAAAGACCATGCTGAACTCGTTCAGTCTTCTTCTCTCAGTAGAGCAGTCAGAAGCAAAATTATGTGATTGCTCTACTCCGAAGCAAAAAGCTGAGCTGCACCTGCTGCCTAATTATACTCGCGTTGTGATAAGCGGCAGCTGGATGCAATCATTGCATGCCAGTATTGGCTCGTTTAGCTTACACTTGAAGTGGATTGGTCTCTCTAAGTGAGATTCCAATTCTTCGGTCACGACGTGTCTTGTAGTGACCGAATGAAAGGGAAATATGGTTATAAGTAAAACATATTAAAGGACTTACAACAAAATACTGGTAAAGCTTGTAAGAGAAACTTTATGTTGTTTTATTCATATGATGTCAGAAAGATCAATCCATTTAGATATTTTTTGCTTTGAAATAACAAAGATTTCTGAGAATGACACTACTTTAGCACTTCGATGTTGTGTGAATGCTAGACATTATTTAAAAGCTCATTTGTTATGAAAGCAGTGTACCTTTTCTCCAGTTTTGCAACAGTCTGTAATTTGTCTTCTTTGAAAGTCGGGTTAAGTGCTCGATGTAATCTCTGAAAAAAATCAATTATTAAAGGAAAGAGGTGTTGAGAATTACAAAGTAAGTAATGAGCAAAGCATTCCTTTAATGCTACAACGAGTCACTAAGATGACATGTAATTATGTGTAATATAACAAGCGTGGAATTAAAGAAATGAACTTACTTGACTGGTGTGAAGCCAGTATTTATGCTGTGATGACTGATGCATTCTGGGTATCAGCCAGCGATGGACAATGTGTTCACCCAGTGTGGTGAGCAGAGACAGGGCCACTCCAACGCACAGCATGACAAATAACCCTGAGAAGTGCTTTATCCCCATCTGTAGCGTCTGAGGATGACAACAGAAAGTCAAGGTTTGAAAAGAGGAATAGTTCAGCCATGAATGAAATTTTGTCAGTATTTAGTTCCATAAAACTCCATATTGTTTAGCTTATTCGGTAAGACACAAAAAGATATGTCTATAGTTATCTTTTAATGTCAAAAAAGATTTACACCATTAAACCATCTCAGAAGTAGTTTGAATGACTGGTGCACTTTATTCCAAGTCTTCTATGAGAAACAAATCATAGTTATTATCCTTCTGAAAACGTTCCTCTTTACCAGTGCCCGGTTGCATGAAAATCCTTAAGTGAGGGTTTCCCTGAGGGAGAAAAAATCCCTGAGGTAAGGGGTTTTATTAAGAGCGTTGCAAGAAACCTCTTAACTGTCACCCTTACCTAAGTGTTTATACTAAGCGTTTCACAGTAGTTTCTGACAACATACGGCAAAGATCGCCGCGGTTGCTATAGTTACTACCTCTAACAGTAAACAGAACATAACGAAGCCAAACCCTTACTAAAATCACAATTGTATTAATATATTTTTGATATGGAGAGTACAAACATAACAGAAAAAAAAACCTAATCCAAACTGGAAAGAGGACGAAAAGGCAATTATTGTTTTCGTAAGTGGTTATAATAATAATAATAATATTTTCATCCTTTCATCAACCATTCATCGTCTCCAAGGGATTATTACGATCATTAAATACACGCCTTGGTATATCCTCCTCTTCAATTAACACTAAATCAGCCATCGTATTTTGAGTTGAAGTTGACTTAAGGGAGCTGTTTTGGTCCCTTAAATTTATTAAAATGAAATGGACACTAAGGACTTTGTAGCAACGCTTAAGGGAACACTTAGAAAATTAAGGGGAAAAACTTAATAACAGCCTCAAGTTCCTTAAGGAAACCCTTAGGGTTTTTTCATGCAACCCAAGTTTCACTAAGGGTACCCTTAACCTTATATCTAAGGGATTTCTTAGCTTAAGGAGTTTCATGCAACCGGGCACAGAGCTCTTAAATCCCTAACTCAATTAAACAAGCTAACAATACATTTGTGGATGAAGAAAGCAAATAATGCATGATTAGAATGATACAAGGTTTAGTAAATGATGATGAAAGCAAGATCTAAAAAAGGAAGCATTTGTTGCATTTAAAGTTGTGTGAGACAAGTTAGTGTGTTTGTCTCTCTGTGTGTATAAAATATATAAAACAATATAATCCTTTTTTATATACATCAACACTTCAGAAGTTGTCAGTACACTTTTTCTTTTGAAAAAAAACAAAAAACAAACAAACAAAAAACAACAACATAACATTAAATTGACTAAAAATTACAGTAAAGACGTTTATAGTCTTAAAATGTTTACAAAAGTTTTGAATGCAAATAAACAATATTCTTTTGAACTTTCTATTTATTGAACAATCCTTAAAAGATGTGTCTAGGTTTCCAAAAAAAAAAGTATGTAGCAGACCAACTTAAAAAAAATAAATAAAAATCTTACAGACCCTAAACATTTATAAATGTATATGTATAATAATAATAAAATACAGCTTTACTTTCAAAATAATAAAAAAAAAAAAATCCAAGTGGCCGTTCACACAGAATACGTCTTTGCATGTAAAATGCAAGACAAAGCACTCATTCATGGTTTTAAACAAGTGCAGCTTGTTACTGTAAACAAAAGCATGCAGCATTGCTCTGCCTCCAGGATCTTCTGATTGGTCCAGGTTCTGGAGGTGACGTTAATGAATGGTGCGGCGTTTAAAATGTGAAATTCTTTTAACTTGACACCACTTGACACTTTTAACTTGGCATCTTAAAAATGGGACGTTCATGTGTGAGACATGGCAAAAGATAGAATACGATAGAAAAACAATGGGAAATTAATGCACTGGAATGGAATGGTTCTGTGTGAATTTGAAAAAGTTGTTATTTTCAGTCCTAAAAAATAGACAGCCCCTTCTATGTGCCACTCCTGATTCGAAAGGAAATGTGTCATCAGACTATTTAGATAGATTCACTTTCTTAAGTGGACATCATCAAAAAGATAGCATCTCTGATTTTTTTGTTTGTTTAAGACTCACCTCAGTGACTGCGAAGCTTCTTTTACCGCAGGGTACCACCTTATACCACTTATCATGCAGCATGTCCATAAATCCATCAGATTTGTACTGACTGACCAGCTCAGAGATATTTGAGGTGAGAGGAGAGTTCTGTTTGAGCCCAATGCCATATCCTGTGGAAGGATAGGAAATATATTTTTTATCAGCAAGTGCACAGTAGTTCATTCATGCCATAACTTAGAAACAATAACAAGTGAGAAGCATTCATTTACTGGCCTTCAATCGCAAAAGGCTTTCCCACTGTCAGCATCTTGCAGTCTGCATCAATAGACACTTCATAGTCTAAAAGTGCTTTGTCCATTATAAAAGCATCCAACTTTTGGGGATCATCCCTGGAATGGCATCAGACAGTTTGCTATTATATAATATCACATATATTTGCTGCATTCAGACATTTTGTCTATGGAGATACAATGTTGTCACAGTTACATTCTCGTTTATCTTATGCGATTAGAAATGTATGTTATCTTGCAAAAACACGTGCTGGATTGATTTAAAAAGAGAGACCTGGCTAACCTTCTTAGGAAAATATTGCACATTTCATCTGCTTCTCCTGAAATCTATTCATTTTGCTCTGCTTGAAGGAATTCTACACTGTGGAAATATTTTGGAGTATGCAGTCTGATTTGAGGACTGCATCAAATCATGTCCTTAAGGTTGTGGAAACTCAAAAGAGGAGTTTCAGACTTACAACAGAGGATATGAAAGAAGGAAAACCACTTCTAAATTTAGTTAAGTGTGGCCTGTCGAACACTCAAGTGACATCTGGAGAATCTTGGCACTAGCTTATGTGCATGGGTAATTTTTGCAATTATTAAAATTAATTAAATAAATGTATTTATTTGTATTAATAAGTATCTTATTTGGGTGGTTGGGGTCCCTGACTAATAAATAAAAATATAATAACCCAAAAAAATAAATAAAAATAAAATAAACTTTACTTTACTTTACTCATTATCACGTTTTCGTTATTTTCCATGTCCTACATTTTCAATACATTTTTTTTTGGCTATTGCTGAATTTTATATATATATATATATATATATATATATATATATATATATATATATATATATATATATATATATATATATATATATATATATATATATATGTAGGACAAATTGAAAATAAATTATTAAATATATTTATGAAAATATATTTAAACATCTGACATTTCGCATTAAAAAATATATATGATTTTTTATATATGTATTCCTTGATATTTATAATCTATACTTTGCAATGAAGGAATATGTTTTTTGCGTGTATTGTCACACATTCCAGCAATGCAGTTAGTAATGAGTAATATTTTTTTGCATGCAAATTTGCAGCCACCCAGATCATTCAATCAGTAGAAATGTGTGTTTTCAACACAGTCTAAACATTAGTCAAGTCTATTCATTCCCAGTCTTATACAGTGAAACCACTGGGTTTGCACAAAACTGCAATAAGGCCAAAGCCATCTAAGAAGGACATGGTAGAGGGCATCCAGCAAATTATTGCAGCTTCAATGATCAATGCCACTTTGCAATAACGATTACGACTTACTTAAGAAGATCTATACCATCAGGGGTTGCAGGGACATTATAACGTCTCATGTATTCATACATCTCTGGGAAGCTCTTTTTCACATAGTCCTCAGCGCTGCTCTCCCGAACGGTTGCAAAGCGGAAACCTTGTGATGGATGGTGGAGCTTGAAAAGCAAAAGGACCGGTTTCATCAACCAGGAAGTAGATTTGTAACCTCTAAGCCTGCCAGTCATTGACATAATCTGAAAATGGTAAACACAAGTTGATCTTACCTTGGGATCATGTATACCTGAGAGTTGCTCGTAGGTTTTCTCACCAACCATGACAGCGGCGAGATTAGCCGTGTACGTTGAAAGGCAGAACAGACAGAATATGGCCCAGAGGTTCATGAGGAATCTGCCGGTCCAACACTTTGGTGGCTTAATGGAGGCAGTCCTGCCGAATAAGATTGCGTAGCAAACGTTTAGCGCAGAGGAGAAAGAAAAGACACGGTCCCTGTTCCTTCCCCTCGGAGTCATGCCGAAAGGGCTTTTCCACTCGTACAAGGTCAGGAACACGGCCGTCACGTGTAAAGACACAAATATTCCCAGCCACATACTCCAGTGCAGGGGCCACATGAAGGCGCCGATAGGTGCGGCGGTATCCCTAGTCCTGACGAGGATTCCCAGACTGGTGGAGAAGAAGGGGCTGGTGAAGTCGATGACCTGACTGCGTGCTGAGTTGATGCTAAAGGAAGTGACGGCCAGATGTGCCGCTCCACTCATGAGGTCCCCTACCAGCCCCGTCCAGCGACCGTTCTTGTAAGCTCCATATTTCCCATCTCCCACGATATAGAGGTCAAAGTCGAAGCCCATGTCCTCTGCCAGCTTCTCCAAAAGATCAATGCAATATCCATAACAACATTTTTTTAACGCCATGGAGACACTGTCGTTGGCACCTTGCAAACCCTGAAAAAGGTTTTCCAATAAGGATGTGTCATTTGTTAGGGGGTCAAGGCACAGCTGGCCAGCCGGGCACAAGCCTTCTTCATCAACGTCTCGGGTGAAGACAAACGGATGTTCTACCAGGGTGACGACGCGCAAGTGTAGACGAGAGGAATGCCGCCAGTCCACTCCTGCCTGAGAATGTCTCTTGTTAGGCCAAACTCTATAATCCATAACCAGTTTGCCTTGCTTCCAGCTGCCAAGGCGCGTCCACATGGGTTTGCCTATTGGGTCCTGCTGGAGATTCCATATGAAGTGATGGCTTTCAGAGATGATGGTTGATTCCTCCTGAACATTGATGTAGCCACTTAGGCCGTCAAAAGACATGCTGGCCATGTATCTAAAAATATAAGAAAATCATATATCATTGTAATCCATAGAAATTCATCCAATCTAATTCTGACAAATATAGCATCAAAGCAAAATGAACCTGATTTACTTTCACAACAACATGTGACTTATCTAAAGGTCCGTTCATACATAGTATGATAACTTTAAAGTTTAAATAATCATTCAAATTCTTTGAGAATAGAGAATTCCTCATCACAGCTTAAACGATGATGACAAAGAGAAACAATATCATCACATTCAGAACCTAGCGCAGGGTGAAATAAGGACAAACCCAGTGAATAGGTTGTTTTGACCCAGCGGTTGGGTTAAATGTTTTATTTTTAGTTCTATTTAACTCAACTATTGCTTAAAAAACTACTCTATATTTCTTGCTTAAAATGAATCCAAAATACAGCAGATTGGAAATTAACATTTATTCAGATGTTCAATAAATTGACATTTCTTGAAAATATAAAAAAATCATATATATTTTTAAATGACTTATTAATAAATGTTCACCTTTTGATTACTGCTGATGCCTCTAGAAATGATGTGTCAAATTTTTATTTACAACCTATCCTGGGCTCATTTTCAGCCAGCCATATAGTAATTTTTAAATAATATTTGAAAGTCGCAGTGTTTGTTAATAATATATTTTTTAGTGTAAACAGAATGTTATTGTGCAACGCTCATATAGTTATCATTATATTTATTAATATGTGTGAATAGATCCTTTCTTTGAACTATACATCAGTGCACATTTCTCTAAAACAACAGATTTGGAGTATTTAAATGCATTTAAACGGTATGTGACACAATGTACACTTGGTGTAAATAGCTAACTAAATATAAAATGGTGAATTTTTTTTGTTGTTGTTGTTGATTGTTTTTGTGCTAAATAAATACTATTCTAATTGCAAAAGATAAACTACGCTATATCATATTATATAATATACTGCTACTTAAATTGCTCCAGTTGATGGTGTTATTTTTCTTACTAGCATTTATATGTAGATTAACCGCCTCAAATTATTACTAACTTGTAAATCTAAAGGCTCATATTTGCCCTGCCTAATAACTGATTATTTTTACTGGATATATTGTATTGCATCTGAAAATATAGTATCACAGAAGTTAAATATGTGAATGCCTTATCATTTTATCTTTAATACTCCAATCTCACAGTGAACCAACTTCCCGGTGGGTAAGCTGTGCCATTTAGCCACTGTACTTGACTGACCTTTCAGTTTAGGGAATATTACTACCGTCTTATTACTGTTCTATCTTCAGTTCAGTTTTTTCTTTTTTCTTTTTTTCTGCAGAGGTGTAGCTAACAGTAACTCTTTTAAATCAGTAATGATAGGAGTGCTGAGCCTGTGAAATTGAAGCCCTGAGGTAGTTTGCTTGGAAGTTGGTGGTGTTGTTTCCTGACAGTGCAGTGTAGGAAAAAACGCTCTTGATATGCTGTCTCTATGAGCGTGTTTGCCACCAGGCTAATTTCGTGTCTTACTGCTTTTCATTGCACTAACCGCAGCCTTTTCTTGCTCACTATGAGAATGTTTTGTTTGCTTTTTGTTCAATTCTGTTGACATCAGAAAAAAAAAAAAAAACTCTTGACTGTGGATAAAGAGGATAATCTTTATAGAATATGCAGACTTGGAGTATTCCAGTACCAGTTTATCAAAATCAATATAAAATTATATAAACCAGTCTTAAGTGTCTTATTTTTGTGCGTAGTCACACTTTATTTCTTTCTTTTTTTTTTTCACTTTAGTTCAAATCTATTAACAGTTACACGATTAAAACTGATCTTGAATAAATGAGCGAAATGTTAAGTTGGTCACAGTGCCAACACCTCATCTGTGGTCATTCTTCAATAAGGCTCATTAGTTAACATTAATTAACACATATAAAAAAACATTTAAATAATATTGAACAATATTTCCACAGCATTTATTAATCTTGTTTCATGTAATCTTAGGGGTGACCCCGAATAGTCGATGAATCGATGCTTTGATTCGAGGAGCCTGATTGGACTACCAATCTAACAGTCGAATATTCATGGGGTGTTATTGATTATGCCATTTTGACTATATGGGGGAGCTCAAATGTCTGATTTCACATAGATCTACCGGTTTTCTCCCAATAAGTTAATATACAGCCTATTATGATAAAGCTGTAAGAATCTGAAAAGAAAGAAGCTTCAAATTAATATTTTAAAATGTGTGAATAAATCCAACCACCCCTATAGATTTATGTTTCACTTTCCATAATCCGTGACCAAAAGAAGAGCATCTTGGCAGCAGGGATTTAAAACTTTACCAAGACTCAAACTGAAACAGGCAGAGACTGGATTTTTTCGTTTAGGTAGGGTACAAGTGATTTCAAAACATCTCAGCCGGTGTATATATATCATGGATATATTATTTACCTGATATAAGATGCATTTGGTTTTGAGTCAAGCTCTTCATTGTAGTACTACGGTGATATCTTTTTTTTTATGCAGAATATTAATAACTATGACTAGAACTGTTATATATTATTATAATGAGAAGACCATTATAGAGTTTAGCTGCCATGTTTCTGCACATTGTTTCGTGAAGAACGCGTCCACAAAAGGAGTTCGCATTCAGAGCCGCGCAGATATTTTCATGTGCATTCGGGCTCTTTTTTCAAATAGCCTATAAGTCTTAATATTAAACGTTATGTTCTATAAATAACGAAGCGTATTCTATATGAAATTATGAGTTGAATCCCGCTGATTAAAAACTTGCTATCAAATGTGTCTCTCTACTGGTCAACTTCAGCACGCGCAGTTCAAAACAGAAATGCATATAATAATAAAATTTTAATTGTTATGGTTTCGCCGACGTCAAGTGTTAGCTATATGTTCATCAAAACATAAAACATTATTTACCCTGTTTTTATCTGCAAGGTGTTCATTACACATTTTCCCAGTGTGTAACATCAGTAATTATGTTAGTCGAATGTCTGACTTGACTCTTGTTAATGTATTTTGCCCCGGCCCCAAACATAAGATTCGACTATCAGTCGAATATCGGCAAGATTCGAAAGTTACGATTCGACTATGAAAATCCTTAGTCGGGGACAACCCTAGTTAATTTCTGCATTTACTAAAGCATTTATAAAATCACAAGTTGTGTTTGTAAACATGAATGCACTGTAAACCAACATGGTTTAGTTCTTCTTCATGGTTTACTGGTTTACTTGGTTTACTTTTCTTCATGGTTTGCTACTTCTTCATGGTTTACTTTTCTTCTTTTCTTGTCTTTCCATTTATTTAAAAAAATAAATAAAAAACACCTGGCTATGCATTCTGTACTAGACTAACTGAGACTTGTCATGGCTCTTGTATACTGTTGTTGTTCTCTTGTTGACCTGATTGCTTCTATTGTTCTCATTTGTAAGTCGCTTTGGATAAAAGCGTCTGCTGAATGATTAAATGTAAATGTAAATGAACACCGAAAGACCCCCCCCCCCCACCCGAGGTTTATATAGATATCACAGTATAGCGATATTGTGAATTCTTATGGCCACAATAACTGATATGGAAAATCTAATAGCCCTAGTGTCAGTTGGTTTGAAGTTCAGTGTTTGAACAGACAGAGCTACTTTGTGTATCCACAGATGCTAATAAAGAACTTTTATTTTTAGGAGTGTATTTTAAAAGCTTTTTTTTTATTATTATTATTGCAGCCTTCACATTTAGAGCGTGTGATGCCACAACTATATCACAAATATTACAAAATATCAAGCAGTGTATAAAATAAAATACCTGGACAGAAAGGCTCCGGATGTGAGATTTTTAGTCTCAAGGCTTGCCAGGCAATTTGTGATGCCAGGAATCAGCGCCAGTTCTGGAGACACAATGGCAGCCGATCCCACCGCTCGTGCCACCAGCTCTAAAGCATCCTGGACATAATGATCCAGCGAGGGCTCACCCATACCACCATGTGCAATAAGACCCATGGGAAGCCCCTCTGTCCGCAATACCTCCACATTCTGAGAGTCTCCTATAATCCAATGGTAATCGGGTAGAATCAGACCAAACTTTGCAATCGTAGTAAAGATTCTCCTTATATCCCTGATGTCACATCCAAAGGTCACTATAGTAGATGTCGAGTCCTTAATGGACTCAAGCTGAACTTGTAGGGACATCTGAAAGTCACTTTTGGAGCTACCATTGGTGGATATCTTGAGGACTGTCCCCAGATGAAATTTGGAGTTGTTATGGAGCAAGAAAACAAAGTCTGAAATATTCATCTGTTGACACATCACCAGACTGACATCATACCAGTTATTCATGGACAGCAGGGAGAAGATGAGATCTGCTTGAGCGGTTTGAGGGTTTTGCAAGGCCATCTGGAAATGGAGAGAGTTCTGTTGGGAAGAAACAAATGAGGTTATCATTACAAAGAGATGGATATACGGAGTACGGATCTTGTTTGTCAAATATCCAACTAGTCAACTGGTAATATCAACTAGTTCATCTGGAATCAACGAATGAAATCATGATTCATGGCTGTATTAAAATGGCATAGCCGTTCTGAGTTCGAGGATGTGAGCCACCCAGAGTAGAACATCCTGGTTGTCATCTATTATAATTACTGTAATTGCAACATTGCAAAACAAAAATGCTTCTTTTAATAAATGCACAGTATATTTACTATTTTTACTATTCTCCATCTAGTTGATTTTACACATCCCTTCCTGTCTGCCAAACAGAGGGAAGGCATGAGTTTTGAGATCAACAGATATTTATGGGAAATGCATGATTTGATGGACAGTCTCCTTCTGTTTGCAGATTGAGTTTCTTAAACAGATTCTCCTCTGAGAAAAACACTTTTTTAGATTTCCAGCATGATGTCCAAGTGAGCAATTCTTTGCTTCCGAAAACAATTTCTCTTAAACGCTCTCTGGTTCCATTTATGATGCATGGAAATAGAAATGCATCTGTTATATAATCTCAAACTAGCTCAACACGTTTGAAAGTTGACAAATACTCTGAAAATAGTCCGTTTTTTGTTTATCTGTTCAATTAGCCTCCTCAAACGCTTGGAACTTGCATTGATTAATTGCATTTGACTGCATCATGTTGCTCAGTCCAAAGACAGAACTCACAAAATTAACCACAATGATCTGCTTATTTATTTTTTTATTTTTAATGGTAGGAAATATTGGCCAATGGACCAAAATACTGATTTATTTTTTGATTTTCCTGTAACTTGATGATGTAGCATGACCAGGAGCAATGTTGCCAAGTCTGTGATTTTCCAGCGCAATTTTGTTGCCCACTAAGGACATCAAGAAACATTAATTACATGAGGTCTGGGATCTCAATGTTTTAATAATATAATAGCTATTAATAACATGACATTGTGCTGCTAAGGATATCAAGACCTTAACAGATACTGCCAGATGAAATGTTTAGCCGAGCAATTTAATTTCCTCTGGGGCTGCAATTATGCGATGGCAGAAAACAGGCTAATCAGAATTGATTAAGGAAAAGCTTTCCAGGGATTTATCTCAAGATGTCTAAACAAAGTCTGACTTATTTTCAGCAGAAGTTGTCTTGAAATCTAATTGGCCTAACCTGTGGGAGAGTAATAAGTACCACTAACAAGTTAAGAAGAGACACTTAAGATGTTTTGAGTGGCTACATCATCCTGAGTATGTTTTATACTGAAGAAGCCCGTGTCATTAGATGATTTGCAAGCTGGGATACAGCCAGATATTACTGCTGTGTCATAAAAAACCACTGGAGGGTGATACAATTAAATGTGCGTTTCCAGCAGCTTTGAAGATGAATGGGTAAAGATGGGTGATTTGATACACCCCAGTTCTTCGGGCCTGTGGAGAATGGCTTGATGGACTTTCAGTTTGTCTCCTCATAACCTTGAAACCTTCAAAAATATCCCGGAAGGAATTGGGAATGATAAATGAAACCTACAATGTTGTGAAATAATATAGTTATTGTAATGGTCTTTAATAGACATCTAATTGTCACCTGTGTTACAGCGGAAATTATTACTGCCACCTTTTCCATAACAGATGGGCAAAGTAAGACAAAATGTTCATAACTTTGAAAAAAAAAAAAATAGATCCAGGAAAAGAGTTTTTAATGTTAATAAACTAACAATTCATACAATTCATTAAACTATTAAACCTACATCTCCAATATGAACATTTTACTTCAGTGTACTATAAAACTGCATGAATACTAAAGATATATATATATATATATTATTATATATATATCAACATCAAACAAATAAGCAAATAAAATAAAACATACTATACTAAACTAAACTAAACTAAACTTAAATAAAGGCAAGTTCTATAAAGAATCCATTGATTCTTAAAATGGTATTGCATCCCTAATTTAAATGTCAATAGCCTTTCTGTGTTAACTGACAATGATTTTCCCTTTGGGCTGTTTTGCTGCTGATGTTTTAATAAATAGGCAATTACTACATCATCATCCATCTGCAGACCTTTTTCTTCACATTTTAAATTCTTGATTCGTATTCAGTAAGACAAGGTAAAAGTCTACTGTTTTAGTATACTTATTTCTTTCAATCCTTCCTTCCTTCCTTCCCTCCATCCATTATTTAATGATATGCAATCAAATAAATTGAAGGTGTTTCATCATATTTATGTATATCTGACTTTTATCGTATATTTAAGTATTGTGAAGAACCATATATATAAAGACCAAGGAGTTCTGTTATGGCAAAGGTCCCAGAAACCTTCGAGTTGAAAACTATATGTTTTGTATACATCCACCATCTGAGAGCACAATTCCTGTTCTGACAGAAGTCTGTAAGGCTCAGTAACGAGCGCATTGAGAGACTAATTGCTATTTGGACAGATTCTGAGACACCAATTCTTTTTCTGACTCCGACACCGATTCTGAGCTCATCGAGAAATCTGATCAATCTTATATGAGCCATGTAAACAAAGAGCTGACCAGAAGATGGTGCTAACTTCAAAAGATCAGATATCAAACAGCTCTGTCCTCAGGGTGCACAGTGCTTTTTTATCAGATGCTATGTGTCACCATCTAAATAGCTGTTTTATTTTTGGGTTTAGACTGATCCAGCAGGTGTCACAACAAACTTCCAATTCCATTTCCAAAAAGCATTTTCAGCCTTTCATCAGACACCTTAAGTTTTACTTAGCTTTAAATATAGACCAATATATAGTGAACATTTGATACGAGTCATTAAAGCATCAGTTATACTAATCCATAGCACTGAATTTATGATTTATGCACTAAATATGAGACATGCATTCTTAAAAAAAAAGAATGAAAAAAAAAAGCCATGAAATAACCATTTTTGGTGGTTAATCAAAGAACATTGTCTTAAAATATATTTCTTTCTTTCTTTCTTTCTTTCTTTCTTTCTTAATAATCTGAAGAACCTTCTACTTCCAGTATAATGCCAATGTTTCTAGTTCTTCTTGGAAATGATACTAAATAAAGAACCTTTATTTGAAAGAGTGTGGTATAAAACATGTTCAGCAACAACACTGTCATTGGTTTTGACAAATTTGATTTACTTACCAGTTTGTAAAAATATACTACACAATGCTAACTCTGCAACTTAAAAATAGAAGCTTTTAATAACATTGTAATAAACAAGTCATAACATAACAGACTTGCAGACTTTAACAGAAATGCATGCAATATGAAATGTAGTATGTATTTGGGTATGTTAATTTTGAAAAGAAAAAACATTTTATAGCCGTGTTTTTGAGTTACATAAATATTTGTGTTCATTTTAGTGGCTGATGAAAGTGACCATTCAATTTTGGATGTTGATATGCATCTTAAAATCATTCTGTATTCTCACCTCATTCTCAGTTTAAGATATTGTCAACATTCGTATTATATATTTGATAAACTATGGATTATTTTTGTACCTGACATTCATATCACAAGGGAAAATACACATTTATTTGAAAGGCAGGAGGTAGCACATCATATATTTATTTACTGAGTCTGCAATGTACTGTTTATAATAATAATAATAATAATAATAATAATAATAATAATAATTAAAAAAATAACTACTAAAATAATTGACCATTCATGCATGCTTCCAATCCAATTTCTCAGTTCCAAACGTTTTCAACGTGTCCTCTATTTGTACTTGTGTGTAGTGTAGTCCCTAATTTCTCAATGAAGAAACGGAGCTCCAGACTAATGCAATATATGTAAACATGAGTATTTTTCATTAAAAATAAATGAATAATAAACACACCTGACACTGGCGTTTGAATTCGCTCTGGACGACGCTGATGACCGGAATCTGTAGCGTCGTGGCGATAAATTCCAGCATCACCAGCTCGTCCCTGTTCTGTGGGAACGCGACGATGGCAGAAACTCCTTGCACGATGACAGTGTGGCAAACACTTTGCAGGAACGACACGGGATCTGCGCAGGCAGGTGTAGATGAGGAGGAAAAGGAGAAAGCAGGTAATTCCCCCAGTCCTGCTTCCACGGCCATGACTATCTCAAGGCTGAGGTTGTAAGGTAAAAGCCCCGCCACTCGATTGAGAGTCTCTGTAGCGAGCAGAACAGAGTCTCGAGGTAGAAACACAGTGTCCGGACCCACTTGTTTGAGTGCGCTTTTACTTTTGAAGGCCTTGTGGGGGTTATTCGCTGAGCTTTTAGTCCTGATACCCCTCCATCCTCGTTCGTGCCCACTTTGGGTCATCGTGTCCCACTCTTCCCACGTTTCTCTGTCTGCTTCCCAGTCTGTGTCTCTCCCTCTGAGTGAATCCAGCCTGAACACTCGAGGCTGCAGGTGCAGAGCTCCGACTCTCACCGTGTGTCCGATCCTCTTCAGAATCTGACATGGCTGTGGATGTGCCAGAGATGCTGGGGGAACAAGCAGCATCATCAAAGCGCTTGGCGCAAGTAAAGAGAGCCACAGCAACCTGCCCAACGCACCCCAAATCCAAGAGCCCGGCATTACTCCAAAATACCCTCGGTAAAGCTCTGGAAACTACGGGATCCGCGTCCACCTGCGCGCCCGGTGGTACAGCGCTGGATAGATGATGGATCGCCGGTGAATCTCCTAGACGCAGCAAAGTTGCGCTCCTCTCCAACAGGCTTCTGAGGGATCACCAGCAGTGCACATGTCCAACGCGGCTCAAAACACTCGTTGCTCATCTCAAGCGTTTGTGGACAAAAATATTCTTGGTACGAAATAATCAAGAGGGTGTTGTTTTTTTACGCGCTCTCCAAACAGGTGAAAAGGCAGTAAAGTGATGTTAAAACCCCAAACCACTTTTATTAGCCAAGGTCCAAGGATGTGAAACAAATACTTCATTTTCCATTAATTCCATTTTTATTTTTGCATGCAAACCTACATTGCATCCTGAATTTGATCACGAATAATCATGACGGATCTCCAAAAATGTTGTTAATCTACATGCAAACTTTGTCGGAAAAGAAACGAGCGTTTAAATGGTTTAAAATGCAGTTTAAACATGATGCGCAGTGAATTTGTTCCGATAAACCCCCACAATGGCACTGGAATAGTGCAGATTATTGCACTGGCTGTGCTGTGCATTTAACCCCTTCATTGCTGCACTCACACCTCTGCTATACACAGACATTGATGGATTTAGATATAACATTTTTACCTCAAATATGGGTTAACGGCATTTATTTAATTTTATTTGCATATCATTTAAATTATAAGATAGGCAAATACATAACAAAATAACTCAAATTGGATTCAAACTGATTTTATCTGCATGGCACTTTTCACAATATAAGTCAGATTTAATTAGATTCACGAGTTCACATCTACGTATATTAATACCGTAAGTTTATGCGTATTTGGCGTGCTGTCCGGGTGGAGGGCTCCGAGCTCGGGAAGTGGCCCGAACCCAGAGTACTCCCCCGGTTGTGGTAAGAGTAGATGGATCTATAAGTGAGGAGAAATGGGGTGGAGGAGGGATGCTGAAAACGGTCAATGAACAGAGATAGGTTCTGCTGTCATTTATACCTTGTCATGAGTTGATCACTGATTGGTCTCCACTTGTGTTAATCAGGTTAATGAACTGCGACTGTTCCTCCCGAACTTTGTTATAAAACAGCATTTCTCGCACCATTGAGCAAGCTAAAGGAAACAATGTGACAAGGAAAGCAGATGTTGTTTATGCTCATGCTGGCAAAATATGTAGTAACTCCAATTTTCCTTTGATAGTTTCACAGCATTTTATCTGTAGAAGCAGCCAAAAGAAGTTACACACCAATTTTTCTGAAAATAATTCTGATTGGTTAGGAAGCCTAACCTCTGCCTCTCCCTTGAATCATCAGCAGTGCTGTCCTTCTATCAGTGACGCAATCCTGACTTTTAGCAGGAGAGGTTGGATAAGAGGAGGGGCGTGACACCAGAACAGTGCTGTCGATGAGTGATGAACAAGAAAAATCTGATGGATGTTGTACCTCATCACCACTGCCATATCACGAATCATTCTTTTGAGACTATGCAGCCAGAGCACCGGTTGTGCCCTGAGGTCCAGGTCGGTCATAGCTTATAGACCGGTTAAATAGATGACCTAAGGATTTGACCTTGATCTCATTATATATATTTATATGCAAATGGTTCTAGAACATAGTTTACAGTAAAACATGTAATTTGATGTTATTACAAAAGGCACTTTTTAAAAGTTTTTAAAAGTGTTATTAAAATGACATGAACGTTTCTCTCTTCATGTACACTTTTATTAGTTATACTATCTGCAAGTCCAGTTTACTAAAATATATTTTAAAGATTTGAGGAACAAATCTTTTTTTTTTTTCTTTTTTTTTTCCACAATGTTCTGGCTCGAGTTTCAGTAAATGATGGAAGGAAGGAAATAAACTGATGATTCAAAAACACTGAGATGTATACAGTACATTTGCACATACTGTGTTGTGTTTGTATACATTATTATTATTTTATTTTATTTTTTCAATGAAAAAACAAAAACAAAACAATTTTCCATGTACTGAAATGCTGGGTGATCAGTGGAAGTTGAGTTTGGGGTGTACTCACATTAGGCGTTTTGATCCATGCCTGAGCTCGTTTGAGCCCCAAAGCCTGATTCGTTTGACTAGTGAGATCACTCTGTGTTCAGCTGGAAGAGATGGCCCAGAGTGCAGTTCATTTGTGCTCGGGTGTGGTACATATGCTATGTGAGTGCTAACTGCGCCAGAGCATGATACAGATAATATTTTGTGTGCGCTACTGTCATCAATACAACTGCACACATATACTATTACTACCAGAGCCGATCCTTCCTATACACAAAATACGCAAGATGAGTAGTTTCATTTACTTAATCATAACAACTCATACCCCACTCCACCGCGTTTTGCATATAGGGACCCCAGAAGTTTAGGATCGGATTAGTCTAATTCTCGGAAACTTACAAATTAAAACCAAGGCATGGCATAAATTACAAATATATTAAGTTGAATATTAGTGAAATTTGGATTCCCCGTTATTGCGCACTTGACTTAAGCATGCTCTGGCCCGGAAAGCTTAGTGCAAGTGTGAGAGCGGGGGAGTGGGGAGGGGGAATGATCACGCTCAGGCACGATTCAAAGCAACCTACTGTAAGTAAACCCTCAGTTGTGCTTGCTTAATTATAAAAAATCATTTTCATACTGTTGTTTGCCTCTTAACATCCAGTGAAAAAAAAAAAAAATACCCTAGGTGCATGATGACCCTGCAAACAGGTAAACAGAACCTTTTAAGATCACCCTGCGTGTCCAGATATACTGTCTTTCATGCAGAACTGGATCATGGTCCTTTGAGGGTCAAGTCTTTTAACCGCAGACCATTTCCCTTGTGGCAGACCTGTTATCCTACAGTATGTTAAAGTCACCATGAAAATAAAATAGACACTTTAGATTATTTTATAGAATACTGCAGTGTTATTTCAATCTTTAATCACACAAAAAACCAAACAAACAAACAACAACAAAACCTTCTCATTTCTACTGCAACAACTCTACTCTTCTCTTCTCTTCTCTTCTCTTCTCTTCTCTTCTCTTCGATGACATATTCTCTCTTCTAGCGGCCTGCCCCTCACAAGATCTCAACAATTAGCAAACAATAATTGTTTTTTCCCCCGAAGGATTTTATATTAAAACAAAAGACTACACCAAATAGCTAGATCAAAAAAATTTTTTAAACTGTAATATTTCAAAATTATAATATTTAAATTTTCAGTCTCGCAATAAAAAACTGTAGTGTATGCACTGAGGGACCCGGTTTCTTAGTGGTCATCTTGCCATTTAATGCACTGAGGGTAGTCTTTAGCAGGTCTTTGGCAGTCTTTAGTCATGCAGACTGAGGCTTTGGAGACTCCTGGCAGTCAGTAGCCTGAGTTTCTATACTCATCTGGTCTTTAATCCAGCCGCGATCAAAAGCTTTTCCAACCTCATGGACACAGATCATCTTTTTTATTTTTTATTTTTTACATTTTTGTTAATGAAATTCCAAATTTCTAGTCTAAATCAAATGACTTTTCATTCAGATAAATAGCAATGAAATGTAAAAACAGGATGATTACTATAAATCACTAATTATTATTGATTCAAAAACAAGTGTGAAATGAATAAATTACATCCTGGTAATTACCCCAGCATGAAATCTTCCATATGGAAAGCATTAAACTCCGAGCGCAGACCTGCACCATGAGAGAGGTGTGCTTTTAGCGGTGACTCTTTGACCCTTCATTGACAAGCCGCTATAATAAATCTCATCTTCTCATTCCTCTCCTATCAGACTTAAGTATAAGATTGGACCCAGGCAGCAGGCATGACTGGTTGCATCAACAACTTCTAATGCTGTGCTGATGCTTAATGTAGGTCATAACAAAATACAATTGTGACCACTTTTTACAGCATAGTAGGGGTTGGAAACTAGTGGATCACAGACACAGTTGAAAAAACAATGGCAAATAAAAATAAATAACATTTCTACAGCTCTATTACATGGGGAAACTATTTAACAATGGCTCTACCTATGTTTTACATGGCAATTTCCAGGTGAAATGAACAAGTAATAAAACATCTCTTTTGACACAATTTATAGTTATGGGGCAGAATATCAGTGAATAGAGGCTTTGAGTTTTAATGTGAAATGTCCAGTGAATGGCGCTAATGCCTTATTATGTGAGCTACAGAGCAAACCTATATTAAATTGGATAATCTTCAAAAAGTCTCAGTTTTCAAATATTACAGACATAGCATAATGTTGTGCAAGGAACTGTATGAAAATTAGGCTTTCCTGTTCATTACTCTGGCCCATAGTCATAAAAGTCATAAAAGTAATAAAAGATGACAGAGTTTATTTTAACTGGATACTGCAGCAATGCATATGTACTGTATACACAGCAAAAAATCGCAACCAGCTTCAGAAGATTTTAGCATTTTTTCAAATTATTTTGGTAAGAGATTTGGTAAGAGATGTATAAACTGAATGCAACAAGTTGAGAAAACTCAAAAATCTGCTGATGCTGGTTGACTTAAACTTCTACATTTTCTCAACTTTAGATTTTTATTTTTTTATTTATTTTTTTTTGCAGAAATGTAGGTAGAGGATAAATTTTCCCAGTGGCTTTTTCTGACATAGTAAACTTGCTCTGTAGCTCACCTGGTACAGCATTGCACTTGCAATGAAAAGCTAAAACATGTTTGGGTTCATTATTTTATCTTGGTCAGGTTTATTGTTCATTTCAATTGCGATAGGAATCATGAACTGCCTTTGTTTTAATTTTGGTCGTCCTCTGTTATCAAGACTTTTACATCAAAAAGCATCATAATTATATATACATAAAGTATAGAAGTAGGATATTTTCTGTCCTGTTTTTAACCCCTCATCAGAACACTATGTTTGAAATGGCATGGCAGATTGTAGACTCAGAAGTAAACGCCCACTGCTATGATTGGCTAATAGTTCAGTATGTTTGACAGCCTACATCTTTCACACAGTAGATGGATGCTCCTGTGATTCAGGTTAAAAATGCAGAAATACTCAGTACAAATCAAACAATCAGTATTAGACAATGCAGTGGTGACCACATAATAATAACAATTACTCACTTGTGTGACGCAACATTGCTAACTGCCTACAAGCAATACATTATAATTTTGCAAGCTACCTCTTGTGGATGATCACACGTATTTCAGCATTGCATTTCAGGTTGTGCAGAAATGTAGGCAGAGTCACATATTTAATAATTTATGGTCAACAGATTTGGCCTTCTGTTGCTTGTGTCCTGGAACAAAACCAGATGAGAACAACAGCAATATAGCATTGATTATATTGGAAACTGATGCTTAGTATCACAAAATGAAATGTGGATGACCATAATGAGAACACAGGAAAATTCCATCAGTATTGTTCATTTTATCTTCTGTCAAACTGAAAAAAGAAAAAAGAAAAACGTCATTCCACAAATCATACATATAATGCAGTGTGCTGTTCTGGAAATCTAAGCTGAAAAAAAAAGGAAGACACACACTAGTTCTATGGGCAATAAAAGCCTACCCAAATAAATGTTCAGGTATTGATATATCTTTCACGAGTTCCCGCTTACATATAATTAGCTGAAGTATGGTAATGCATATTTGGCATATTGTCAAGTCACCTGCATTTATATATTGCTCTCCACTATGTAAATAAATTCTCATCAGTTCTGCTCTGCTTTCCGGGGAAGGGCTCCAAGAACGGGAATGGCCTAAACCTAGAGTACCCCCGTATAAGTGTAATATGAACTTGAAGTGAGGAGATGTGATGGAGGAGGGATGCTGACAAACCATCAATGGATAAAGGTAAGTCAGCTGTATTTATACCATGGTGTTGATTAACTTGAGTGCGCTCCACCTGTGCTAATTAGGCTAAGTATCTGACGTGCTCCTCCCGAACCTTGTTTATAAAACATAATTTCACACTTACATATAATTAGCTGCAGTATGGTAATTCATATTTGGCGTGCTGTCCGGGGAAGGGCTCCGAGCTCAGGAATGGCGCGAACCTAGAGTGACCCCCAAAAGGCAATTGAGCAAAAGGAAAGCCGCCAGACTAAGGATCCCCGCAAAATAAGCACTGAGATCTGGCAGGGGCTGATAAAATGCACATGTGAGAATGCTGTTCATTGATTTCAGTTCTGCATTTAATACTGTAATCCCCTCCAAGCTGATCTCCAAGCTCAGCCAGCTTGGAATCAGCACATCCCTCTGCAACTGGACCCTAGATTTTCTGACTAACAGACCTTAGTCTGTTAAATTAGATAACCTCTCCTCCTCCATCATCACCCTGAACCCTGAACCCCATCACCCTGCGTACTGAGCCCTCTCCTGGACTCCCTATTCACCCATGACTGCGTTCCTGTTTATGGCTCCAACACCATAATCAAATTCACAGATGACACCAGGGTGTTAGGTCTGATCAAAGATGATGAGTCAGCCTACAGGGATGAGGTGCAACACCTGGCTGTGTGCGCACCAACAATCTGGAACTAAAAAAAAAAAGAAGACTAAGGAGAGCATTGTGTACTTCAGACGTGCTAGAAGTCATGTACACACACCCATCTACATCATTGAAGCTGTAGTGGAGCGTGTGTCGAGTTTCAAGTTCCTTGGCATCCACATCTCTGACGACCTCACCTGGTCCCTAAACACCCCCAATCTCGTCAAATAGGCACAGCAGCACCTACGGAGCCACAATAAATTTCACCTGAGTCCCAGAATCCTTGTTGAATTCTACCGCTGTACCACATAGAGCATACTCACAAACTGCATCTCAGTATGGTACAGCAATTGTTCCACGTCTGACCACAAAGCACTCCAGCGGTGAAATTGCTCAATGGATCACCGGTACCCAGTTAACTACGATTGAGAACGTGTATCACAAGAGCTGCCATCATAAAGAATGCCTATCATCCTAACCATGGACTTTTCACCCTCATTCCATCCGGCAGGCGTTACAGGAGCCTATTGTCTCACACTAGTAGGGTCAGGAAGAGCTTCTTCCCCGAGGCTGTGAGCCTTCTGAACTCCACACCACCAATCTAACCTGCACCTGCTTTCTTACTGCACTGGTCACAGCACTTTACATGCATGTACTGTATTTGCAGACTGCACATTGTTCCAGCTATTACACTTTCATCTGTCTAACGTTGTTACTATACAAAGCACAGTAAACTATTTCTATAAAAATATAATTGCACTATTGATATTGTGCATAGAACATATTGTTTAACAATACTATTGTACACTCAACCAACTGTATTTATTACCACTGTCTTACGTTACTGCTGTTCATAATATGTAATCCTACATTACATTCATATTTATATTCCGTACATACTCTTAATACTGTATACAGCAACTCCACTGTACATTCTGTAAATCATAGCTTCACTTACTCTGCACTTATATGTATATAAAACACTTTATTCTTGCACTTCTGGTTAGATGCTAACTGCATTTCATTAGCTCTGTACTTGTACACTGCATAATGACAATAAAGTTTAATCTAATCTAATCTAATCTAGTCTAATCTGATTTTAGAAGTCAGCTGGTTGGCAGGCCAGAAGAGCCTATGTACTCCGATAGGAGTGATTTATGCATTGGAAGGGTAGGCCCCTGGTTTGGTTCACCTGGTGAGGAGGACTCGAGCCAATGCTCAATGGGAGCAGTTCACAGCGCTGGAACGGGTTAGCCCTACCGGCCAACGAAGGAGGAGCAGTGTGATTGTATAGCCCGACCGGGAGGGCCCAAGTTGCTTTGACTGGAAAGGTTACGGTGTAGGCAGTACTTTTGCTGACATCTGATGGGTAATCAACACTCACTGCATCAGAGGGGTAAGCCTCGCCGGGCAGGGAGCAAGAAAAGGAAAACCCAACTGGGATGGCTCTCGCAGCATCAGATGGGAGACCAAGACTCAGGACATTGAAGCATTGCCAGGCGGGGGGAAAAGACTTGAATTTTAGTTAGAAAGGTAAGGGTCCACTGAACAACATCTCATGAAGCACGTTTAGTCCAATGAAGCAATAACATTGTAATATGGATGATGATTCCTTTGTTTACGTTTCAGTTCTTCAGGGACAGTAGAGTTTGTGTCCATTATGGAATAACTCAAGCTCAGAAAACAGTAAAAAAACAGCATTGTTTTGTAGCATAGAGTGTCACAGACAGAATGAGATGATCCACAAAAAAAAAAAAAAGTCAAAGATAGCCAGAAGATTGTTTATTTGAATTCTGCCGTTCTCTCGTGATGGTTTGTGACGCGATGATGGAGGCGTAACTTAAGGATCGGCTTTTGAACAAATTATTCTTTATTCTTTTTCTTTTTCAACATTTTCCATATATGTGTAAGTGCGTTTTAAGGAGAATGTGGCTGTATCTGCATGTTTACCAACTGTTTGTGTGCAAATCAGCATGTTATTACTGTGTAATCACAGCTATCAATGTGAATGCTGTCTATATGAATAGAGTGTGATTATTGACTTTATGATGCATTTGTGTGATTACCATCTCTATAACTGGCCAACAGCACGGCAGCACGTGATAACTATATGAGCAGAAATCAGTGTAAATGCTGTATGTTTCTGAATGACAGAACCTAATGATGCCATGTAGACAGAGAAGAGAAGTGGTCCAATAATTGAGCCCTGAGGCACCCCAGTAGTTAGATGTTGTGACTTGGACACTCACCTCTCCAAGATACTTTGAAGGACCTATCTAATAAGTAAGACTCAAACCACTGGAGTGCGATTCCTTAGATGCCCTTTGCCAGTAGGGTTGATGGAGATCTGGTGGTTAACCATGTCAAAAGCAGCGGACAGATCAAGCAGTATAAGTATTGAATATTTGGAATCCGCACTTGCCAGTCTTAGGGCTTCAACAACTGAGAGCAAAGCAGTCTCAGTTGAATGTCCACTTCTGAAGCCAGATTGGCTGGGGAGGTCAAGGAGGTTGTTCTGTGTGAGAAATGCAGAGACTTGGTTGAACACAGCTCATTCAATGAAAGGAAGAAGGGAAACTGTTCTGTAGTTCTCTAAAAGAGATGGGTTGAGGGTGGGTTTCTTAAAGGGGGGGGGGGGGGGGGGTGAAATGCTCATTTATTACTCAATATCCTGTTAATCTTGAGTACCTATAGAATAGTACTGCATCCTTCATATCTCCAAAGAGTCTTTAGTTTTATTATATTTATAAGAGAAAGATAGTCTGTACCATTTTTTCCCGGAAAAACACGAGCGGCTGGAGGCGTGACGTGTGGGCGGAGCTAAAGAATCACGAGCGCGCGTAAGCTTTTGCGTGAGGAAAAAACCATCATCCAAAACAAACCATGGCTAACAGTCAGATTCAGCCGTATATTTATGATCCAGAATCAGATCCCGAGGCTGAAATTGAACAAGAGCAGCAGCAGCAACGACTACAGCAGGACGTCTCTATGTGGTATGTATTGAAACTGTATATATTTGCTTATCGGTTTTGGAAAATGATTATGTTCTACTTTATGTCGTCTTTTATTTTTCTTTAAAGGTGTACATGTGGGAAGTGCAGTTTGATGCCAAAATCACATGTTGTTTACTTGATGTGCTTACGCGCCGATAGCTAAATTAACAACACAGAGATATTTGAAGCAGTTTTACTCACCGCCTGCAGTTCCAACACACGATCGTGACCCTTTTTCGTTGGGACTGCATCATCCTCAAGAAATAAAATGATGTGGCTTGAAGGAGATGAGATGGAATAGGATCAAGCGGACAAGTAGTAGGGTGATTAGAAAGGATGAGTTTGGAGACTTCTGCCTCAGAGAGTGAAGAGAAGGATGTGAATGAGTGCATGTTTGCTGGTGATATCAGCTTGATGGATATTGGGGTGGAAAATTTTGCACTGATGTTTTTCATTTTATTAATGAAAAACGTGACAAGGTCGTCAGCTATTAAGAGATGACACAGGAGGCAAGGGAGGAGGACTAAGGGGTGAGGAAAATGTTTTAAAAAGCATGATTTAAAAAGAATAAGATTTGAAAAAGAAACTAATGAAACACATGCCTTTCAATCCATTGCTTTTCTAGATTGCTCCAGGACTGATTTCATGTATTTTTCCATAAAAAAAAAAAATCAGTGTGGTACAATTTTTCTTCAATCACCTTTATTTATATAGTGCTTTAAACAAAATACATTGCGTCAAAGCACTGAATAACATTCATTTGGAAAACAGTGTCTCAATGCAAAATGATTCAGGCAGTTCATCATTGAATTCAGTGATGTCATCTCTGTTCAGTTAAATAGTGTCTGTGCATTTATTTGCAATCAAGTCAATGATATCGCTGTAGATGAAGTGACCCCAACTAAGCAAGCCAGAGGCGACAGCGGCAAGGGACCGAAACTCCATCAGTGGCAGAATGGAGAAAAAAACCTTGGGAGAAACCAGGCTCAGTTGGGGGGCCAGTTCTCCTCTGACCAGACGAAATCAGTAGTTCAATTCCAGGCTGCAGCAAAGTCAGATTGTGCAGAAGAATCATCTGTTTCCTGTGGTCTTGTCCTGGTGCTCCTCTGAGACAAGGTCTTTACAGGGGATCTGTATCTGGGGCTCTAGTTGTCCTGGTCTCCGCTGTCTTTCTGGGCAGTAGAGGTCCTTTCTAGGTGCTGATCCACCATCTGGTCTGGATACGTGCTGGATCCGGGCGACTGTAATGACCCTCTGATCTGGATACAGACTGGATCTGGTGGCCTTTTCAAGGCACTTCAGTGTGTATAACTTTTCATCTTTAGAAGCTTATCAAAGCTACATCAGACCTAATCAGTTTCACATTAAAGAAGCTCCGGGACTGATTTCATGTATTTAAAAAAAAGTGGCATTTTTGAGGCTGTGACCTATGAGGGTTTGGTGGGCTTCTTTAATGTGTAACTGATTAGGTCTGGTGTAACTTTGATAAGCTTCTGAAGACCATCTTCCTAGAGTTTGAATCTGCTGTTTGGAGAGGCCTTTTTGAGTTGCTGACGTTGCTGCCCCAATGCAGAAAGAGTGGCTTGATACATTTTCTGCTGGGATGCCCGTCAAGGGTAGGATGGATCTGAGATGCTTTTAGAACCAAAAGTGAGTGACTGTGTTTTTTGGAGTGGTCTAATGTTTGTGGGGGAATTTATTCTGAGAATTTCTAAGGCGGAGGTACGCAAAGATGGTATGGTTGGATTGGATAAGAGATTGAAAATGTAGAGGAAATTACCTTTCTTGGCTTGGTCTGTCTTGCTTTGTTTGATTAAGAAAAGAAATAGTTTCGTTATCAAGTATGGTTAGGTCTGAGATGGTGAGGTTGGTTTTTGGATCGAATTTGGAAGAGATGGTGAGTTCCGAGCATCTAAGAAAACTGAAAAAGGCTAGAACAAACATGGTGTTGAGTGTGTGGGCTGTACTGAGAGGCTGATAATGGGTGGGCTGGAATAGCTAGATTCCCCTGATCAGAAAGGAGGTTTATGAATTGTTAATTTCGGGCGAGGGAGCGCCTAACATCAGTGTGTGGAAAAATTGGACGCCGCTCAGGTAACCTTTGATGGTTTGATTAGCCAACCTGGAGACCCTTAACGCTGTTGAGAAAAGAGATAAATGAGGTGATTGAAAGTAGGGAAGAAAAATAAATAAAATCGGGGAACGGTATGTTATAAGAAAGGTGGAATGCCTTAAAGCAGCTCCACGCTGTCACGTATGACTGAAGGGTTCTAGGAGAAACTTCTTGGATAGTGTTGAGTGATGCACTGGCGGAGGGGTTTTAATGGGTGGATTATGGGAATATTCATTCTAAATTATGAGGTACTGAAGTTGGGAATTGGTCTGCCCCTGGAACCAGCGTCCTGAATTTCTGAAACAGAAAGGGAGACAGAAAGTCAGAAACTTGGTTTTCTGAATCTAGAATGTGTTTGGCAATTAATATGAATTGGTAGCATGCTGCAATCCATATTAAGTGGATAAGGAGAGACTTGAGGGTGGAAGAATGAGAACTCGTATTAAAACACTGAACAACTGCTTCATTGTCACGGTGTACTAAGATACTTTTAGAAGCCTATTCATTTCCCCACAGAAAGGCTGCTACAAAGAGGCGGTAGAGCTACAAAAAAAGCTGAGGACTGAGTTTATTCCCGCAGCTGGGGACATGGAGACACAAACCAATGTCATTGGTAAAAACCCTCCAAAGCCAATTGAGAGGGCTGCATCTGTAAATAGTTGGATGTCAACAGGAGACGAAACAAGGTTGTTTTAAAAAAAGTGAAATGCAATTCCATTGTTTAAGCAACATTATCTATAACTTCAGTTTGTCAGGCTACATTACATTATGCACCATTACAGCAGCAGGATCCGGGACGTGGCCCAGGCTTGCTGAGGCCTGATGCCGTGACTTGATAATTGATGAGAGCTGGACCTTGCACAGGAGGAGGATGGTGGAGTCTGGCAATGCGTAGTTGAAGGTTTGTCTTGCCTTTTGCCCCTCTTTGGGGTTAGAGAGGACTCGAGAGAGGTTAGTTTCAGGTTTGTGTACAAGTTATATAATTCAATTTTGTTTAAATTGCATGAAGGATGGATATCAGAATTGGATAGTGCTTGCCTCAGACTCAACACCGTCTACTTTCCTATTGGCAGAATCATTGGCCTTGCCGAGCGATAGAAGAACGCCGGGGAGTCGACTGGGGTTCTCGCTTGAGGTGGCAAGGGTAGGCCTATGCATCTTGGGAGTTGAGTTGCTGCTCAAGCCCTACAGTGCCCACGAGATGGGGCCTGGGGATCGATTGTAGTGCCACACTGAGGGGGAGTGGTCTTAGGTCTGGCTGGTTGTGGTGATGGGACTGGAGGAGAGTTGGATTCATCTTCAGATGAGGAGTTTTGGCTTTGCAACATGTTGGTAGACAAGTGAACAAAGATGCTGATAAACCTTCAATGGATAGAAGTTAGTCAGCTGTATTTATACCATGGTGTTGATTAACTTGAGTGCGCTCCACCTGTGCTAATTAGGCTAATCCGAAGTCCTCCCGATCTTGTTAATAAAACATCATGTCTGGGTAACTGTAAGATTGGCTAACAGGCCTGGCACTTCTAGATATCAAGTACTTCTCGAATGTGCACACTAAAAATGAATTAGACTCATATATTTTTTGGTTCTATTATATTTCCTTTGCAAACTAGTGCACTCAAAACAGTTAACAGTAGGGAATTATACTTGCATGCTTGGAGATATTAGAGCAAATGTTTTTAACCAAACCTAGGTGCAGTTTCTTATTAAGGAGATAAAGATTAAGACATTAATAATTTTTTTTATTTTTTTATGTTTTTAAAGGAAGTAATTTTTTTATTTTTGTCATCAAAAATGCAGTAAAACTTTAGTATTGTGATCTCTTTTAATAATTGAAAATGCCTGTTTTATTTTTAAATATATGTAAAAATGTCAAGCCGTGCTCCCTCCTCCCTGAGGGTGAGGGTTCATTTGCCTCTTCCTAAGTGCTGGTGCATGATGCCTCTCTGGCAGACATCTGATTTGCAGTCTGGCGATACTGAACACATTCACAAGATTTTACAGTTTCTGCATTGAGCCGGTTTCTTCCCATGTGTTGGGTAAGAGGTAAGTGGCGGGAAGAGCTGGCCAATGACACACTTGCTGCGACATTCCCCGTTAGCTTGGGATGTGAGCACCTATGGCTCCTTCCCCAGATGGTGAACCCTGGTTGACTATTCTCCAGCACCCTTGGCAGTCAGACTGGCTTGAGCAGTCTGACGCCAGGCCTTGTATCGGTGTTAGCTTGCCCGGGTTTTCAGTCAGCACCTTTACTAGGCTTCTTTTCTTCCAGAGTAAGGGTTCCCTCTTGGTGAACCCATGTCTTCCCTTTGACAGTGCACTCTGTCAGTCTCTGTTGGCAGCCGTTCCTCCCTATTCCTAGGTAAGACCTGCCTCAGAGACCCATTACATATGTAGTACAGCCCCAGGCCATGTCAGTCCATATCAGTGTTTCCACATGATACCTCCCTATGGGCAGAATGTGATCTCAGAGGCACACTTCTCCGGAAGGCTTGCTTCCCTTTCGTTATTGCCAGGCTGTAAACAACAAACAAGAAAGGTCATAAGGACAGCAGCTTGGCTATCTCCAGCAGTGATGTACTCACCTTTTGGTCTTTGTGGGCGCCAAGATCTGTGAATTTGCACTGGGGCGTTGGGAAGGTTACAAGCTTTTGTGTAGCATTTGTTTGACATGTTGCTGACTGTCAACATTTGCAAAAAATAAATATTAACATAAAAATACAAACCCAAAACTTCTGAATGATAGAGTATGTAATATTAAAAGTATTAAAAGTGTTTACTCTAATACCACCTCTAATACCACCTTAATGCCCATAAATAATAATGTTGATATAGACAAAGCGAGTAGCCTCATTTATTGTTACATACAATTTAGTGCCTTAGGTAAAAACAATCCATGTTTTAAAATGTCATTTCATCAGGTTCATTACAGAATAATTGATTTGAAAGAAGCCATAATTATTTGAATTCATGACATTAGCCAGACCTGGCAAAGGTGCTACACAGGCCACTGTGATATAATTATTGTTTTTTATAAGTGTGTCAGTGTGTGTGTGTGTGTGTGTGTGTGTTTATAAGTGTATCAGTGTATTTATTTATTTTTATATTGCACTTTTCATGAGAGAATTTACAGAATGACTTTTAGCTCATGAGATTTCAGGTCTCTTCAGAAATGCACACAGAATATGTTAATATTTCTTATATTAACATACACTGTGCATTGAGTGAATCTTATTCAGAATGGCCCGGCAATGATTTGAATGAAAGCGGATTAATATACATTTCATTATTTATTATGCCCACTTCAAGACTAGCTGGTTCATATGACTTTCATCCATTTTCATAGAGATCAGATTCGGTTAATTCATCTTGCATTGCTCTTTCTTTTTGAAGGTATACTATTTATTGATTTAATCTTTGTCAGGGAATGACATCTAATTCTTGACATGAAAAAGGTCTGTAAAATGTTTTACTCACCCTCATGTGTTTCCAAACCTATAGGAATTTATTTCTTCTACTGATAAATAAAATAAGATATTCTGAAGAAAGTTAATAACCTAACAGTTGCTGGTATCCATTGACTTACATTGACACACTTCTTCTGTTTATTGAATAAAAACAATAAATATTTCACAGTAAAGACACATGAAACATGACCTGAATTTTTGTTAATACTAAAAGGCATTTTACTTGCTAAAATGACTGAAGCCATGAGGACATTGAGTACAATAGATATTTTCAGCAAAATTTTAATAATGTTGATAATTTGTGTAATTATAATATGATACAAAAATATGATACAGTATGGAGTTGACATCTTCAATTTACGAGGAGCTTATAGTGTAGCATGTTCAAGTGACAAAGAACATAGCTTCCCAAACAATAATGCATTAACATAACAGAATACTAGAGTTAGATAGTGGTTTCAACCTCTCATTTTATGTGTAAATGGGTAGAATATGTTATTAAGGCATTTGTGTATAAAAAAGAAAAGAAAAAAAAGGCTCCATTACAGTCCCTGCTGTGATGATTGGAGCCTGCATCAGTGGAGAGGCCAGACATTTTAAAGTGAGTGGACCTTGGTGTCTGCTCTCAAACAAAAATATATAAATTTACAAAACATGAGACCAAAATATAGGGATGTGAATTCAGCTAAAAACAGCATTATTGGTTTTTGTCTGAAGGAGAAAAAAGGTTAAAAATATTAAAGGTCCCCTTCTTCGTGATCCCATGTTTTAAACTGTAGTTAGTGTGTAATGTTGTTGTTAGAGTAAAGTAGAGTAGAGATCAAATTGTAACCATGCATCAATCAGCTACAGTATCATATTAGATAGCATGCCATAGTTGGCCTGAGGAACAATTCCACTCATTCTCTACTATAGGAGAGGAAGAATTGTATAAACATGTTAAATAATCTAAACCAACAGCATGTATGTTAGACCCTATTTAATCTAAGTGTAACCCCTCTCTCCCGGGTCCTCTCTGATGCTCCTCGCACTCGCTCCGAGCATGGCTCATACCCGGGTCTCCGGCATGGGAGGCGGACACACTAACAAGGAGGCTAAATGGCTGCAGCCACTAACGTCTGTCGCTAGTGCATCTCTTGAGATCGGGGAGTGTGGTTTACCTGCACAGCACTACTCGCTGGCCTCCGTTACACTGACCCCCCTAAACCTCACTCCCATCCGGGTCACGGCACCAATGCTACCCCTCTCACCCGGGTCCTCTCTGACGCTCCTCGAACCCGGGTCTCCGGCATGGGAGGTGGACGCACTAACAAGGAGGCTAAATGGCTACAGCCACTAGCGTCTGTCGCTAGTGCGTCTCTTGAGATCGGGGAGTGAGGTTTACCTGCAAAGCACTACTCGCTGGCCTCCGTTAGACAAGCTCCTAAAAGAGGTGGTTCCATAGAAGTCATAGATCCTCTTTTGCCTATTATTAAGTCATCCTTGTCATTAGGATATGTCCCCAAAACCTTCAAACTGGCTGTTATTAAGCCTCTCATCACCAAAGAACTAGTTAATTACAGACTGATCTCGATTCTCCATTTATTTGTCCAATATACTAGAAGAGGTAGTATCCTCACAATTATATTCCTTCTTAGGGAAAAATGGTATCTGTGAGGATTTACAGTCAGTATTTAGATCATAGTACCGAGACTGCTCTAATTAGAGTTACAAATGACCTGCTCTTATCATCCGACTGTGGTTATATCTCTCTATTAGTGCTATTGGATCTTAGCACTGCGTTTGACACTATACTACATATGTAACCCTAGTTCCTTGAGGGAATGAGACGCTGCGTCGAAAACGCTTTGGGGAACGCATTTGGCATGAGCGACTCTGAATATCATATCTAATCTGTTTTATAGAAGAGGGTGATAGTCTCAACTATCCAACGACTAATAGTCTGCTTGGAAGCTGGAAAACCCCTCTTGGGGGGACCGCAGCATACAAGCAATTGTTCCATTTTTCTCCACAGGGCAGCTCTGTGGACGTATGCATCCAGCGCTCGAGCTGGACACACACAATTTAGCTTCTCTTGGTCGGGCTCCCGAAAGGGAGGAGGACAGAAGGCCTGTAGCACTACAGGTTTTGGTGTGATAGAGGGCACCTTAGGAACATATCCCGCTCGAGGGTATATGATCACTTTGGTCGTGTCAGGTGAAAAATCAAGATAGGTAGGGGCCACTGAGAGGGCCTTTAAATCTCCTACTCTCCTTAGAGAGGTAATGGCCAACAGAAAGGCGGTTTTAAGAGTTGAAATATCTTGAATCGGTTTGAATGGAGATTTGCAAAGAGCCTCTAACACCACACCCAAGTCCCAGGGGGAAATACGGGACCGTACTGGAGGTCTCAGCCTCAGCGCACCACGGAGGAAACGTGTAACTAAATGGTGTCTTCCCAAAGACTAGCCATCGAGAAGGGTGTGGTAGGCCACAATGGCCGCCACGTAAACCTTCAGCGTGGAGTGGGTCAACCCTGCAGAGAGCCTGGCCTGTAGAAACTCCAGAACTGTACCAACTGGGCAGTTTACTGGGTCTAGCTGGCGGTCCCTGCACCATGAGGTGAAGAGTTTCCATCTGGAGAAGGGTCTCAACAGCCTCAGCCAGGTCTGTACCATAGTGTCCAGTCCCAGAGGAACTGGATGAACTAGAGAGAACCAAAGGGGACTTTGAGATGTCTCTTGAGTTGCAGAAAGGTCTACTTGAGCCCTGCCAAAAACTCTCCATATCTGCTTCACCACCTTGGGATGAAGCCTCCATTCCCCGGGCCTCGGCCCCTGCCTTGACAGTTTGTCTGCTCCCTTATTTACTTTCCAAGGAATGTATAATGGTCTTAATGAGAGGAGTTGGCTCTGGGACCACACAAGGATCTGGTGCGCCAGCTTGTACAAGGGGCGCAAACTCAGACCTCCCTGGTGGTTGAAGTAAGAGACCACCGATGTGTTGTCGGTGCGCACCAACACATGGTGACCCCTTAGGTCTGGGAGGAAGTGCTTCAGTGCATGATAAACTGCTAATATTTCTAGACAATTGATATGCCATGTCAGATGGCGACCACTCCACAGACCACGGGCAGGGTGGCTAATCATGACTGCACCCCAGCCAGTGAGGGATGCATTCTTCGCTAGAATTACACGGCGACAAGGAGCTCCCAGCACCGGGCCCTGATTCAAGAACCATACAAGCAGGGGACAGTCGTGCCTGCATCGCGGTCGAATCCCATTCTACGCCTAGATAGGTGGTTCTCTGAACCAGTGAAAGTACACTCTTCTTGGCGTTCAGTCTCAAACCCAGCTCCCCCATATGTGCGAGAACGACATCTCGATGCCGAGCCACAATCTGCTCTGACTGAGCTAAAATCAACCAATCGTCAATATAGTTGAGAATGCAGATGCCCTGCATGTGCAGGGGGACCAGAGCCACTTCTACACATTTTGTGAACGTGCGGGGTGAGAGTGCAAGGCCGAAGGGAAGTACTCGATACTGGTAAGCTTCGCCCCGGAAAGCGAACCTCAGAAACTTCCTTTGTTGTGGAAGGATGGATATGTGGAAGTATGCATCTTTGAGATCTATTGTGACAAACCAGTCCTCGGACCTGATCTGAGCTACAACATGCTTGATTGTGAGCCTTTTGAAGTTCAATCTCATAACTGAACGATTTAAGACCCTCAAGTCTATAATCAGACGCAACCCCCCATCCTTCTTTGGAACTATGAAATACCGGCTGTAAAGTCCGGACTCCCTGTCTTGAGGAGGGACCACCTCGATGGCCTCCTGCTCTAATAGGGTTTTCACTTCCTGTTCCATAACCAGACTCTGCCTGGAGCCGACTATCGTCGGGATGACCCCGTTGAATATGAATACTGATTATGGTAGCCTTTTTCTACTGTGTGCCGGATCCATTGAGATACATTTGGCAGTAGTTTCCATGCTGCTAAATAATCTACTAAGGGAATCAGTCTCTCGAGACTGACTTCTGGTGTAAGAGGCCCCCGCACGGGCGGCGAGTGTTTCAGCCCCGCTATGCGCACGTGCGGAAGATACTGAGGCAGATGCTCGCTGGGGACCACTGCACCCTGGAACACTAGCAGGGTTGGCAGACCGGCCCCCAGAGGGCGCTGAGGCAAGACGGGCACCGTGTAATGCGGCCCTCTGCAGTCGTGACCGAAACGTGTCAGGACTTCTTAACCGAGGACCTCACAGCCTGAAGTATGGCCCTCAGATCCACCTTAGGCTGGGAAAACCCTGGTTCAGAGCATTGCTTCAGCCTCCGGTTATCCGCTCTGACTATAGACTGAGAGTATATATATATATATATATATATATATATATATATATATATATATATACCTCCAGTATATATAATTTCTCAGAGTGAGATAAATGTCATTATATTCCTCATAATTTAATGCAAATAAACATGGTCTGCCTTGTTAGTATAATTCATATCTAACTTCTCATAGTCAGATAGATACTGAATTTAATTCCTCAGAATGAATGCAGTGAACCAATCAGACGAGTAAAGATGAAAATGATGTAATACACGCGTTGCCTCGGCAACACGCGAGCCGTTTAGTTACACAAACAATATTAATCTCCTCGGAGATAAGTAGCTACAGCTGCGAGTTCACAGAGGGGGAAGGAACCTCTGCGCGTGCTTCCGAACCTAGAGAATGAACTCTAAATCTAGGGAATACGGGTGGAGATAGGCAGAGCCGTCTTCGCCCCGTCCTTAGATATGCAAGAAGCACAGTCAGCCACCTTATTTTTATTTTTTTCCCCGAGAGCTGACTGCGTGAGCTGCTCTCCTCACTAATGCTGCTCGTGTTGCCTCGGCAACACGCGAACCGCTTAGTCACACATACAATATTAATCTCATCGGAGATAAGTAGCTGCAGCTGCGAGTACACAGAGGGCGAAGAAACCGCTGTGCGTGCTTCCGAACCTCGACAATGAACTCTAAATCTAGGGAATACAGGTGGAGATAGGCAGAGCCGTCTTCGCCCCGCCCTTAGATCTGCGAGAAGCACCATCAGCCCCCCTATTTTTTTCCGAGAGCTTACTGCGTGAGCTGCGCTCCTCATGAATGCTGCTCGTTATACAGTTAGGCATAATATGCTTGTGAAACTGATGCTTGTGTAACTGTTTGTCTGTGCAACTGATGTTTATGCAGCTTATGTTTGTGCAACTGCGAGCTCATCGACAACCTCCGTTTCAATCTCCTCTGAGAAGAAAAGGGGGTGCGTCAGGGCCGTCACTCGGGGGAAAGGACCGCAACACTAAGATATGGCGGGTAAGGCAGGAGATAGGGACGCGCCAGTCTCCATACCTTCCAGCAGATCTTATCTGCGAACCAAGCGAGTGCAGGCGCCGCTCCGCCTTGGCGAAAGTGGGACAGACACTGCGAGGAATGCTAGCGAAGACCCCCCCCTCGAGAGAGTCCTCCAGGATCGAAGCGTCCACACTGGCTTGTACCAGTGCAGGCAGTCGGCTCCCTCAAGAGCCGAAACAGCGTGCCTCGAACCTGGGCAGACATAAGCAAAGTAACACAGACCGTGTATTCCCACTCGTGATGAACACACAATCTGAAACACGATCTGGATTCGCCTTTCAGATGTCTCGTCTTAGCTTTGCTCTTTGACTATTGCTTACTCTTAGAGGAGCTAATAGTGACAAACAACAATAAATAAGACTGACAAGCCAGAATGACATGCACACACAGAGCGCTTGCTGAAATACGCGAAGCTGAAGCCAGCTGCGCAGCTCGTGCCTTTATAGCTTCCTGGTCGCTTACGTCACCCTGCCCATGACGTCACACTATTCTATAAAACAGATTAGATATGATATTCAGAGTCGCTCATGCTAAACGCGTTCCCCAAAGCGTTTTCTCAGCTCGAGTTCCTGAAGAGGAACTGCATTTTTCCATCTAAAAAATATATCTAAATTGTGACCTATACTCATAATGTCAAATGCAGAAATGTTAATCCATGCGTTTAAGACCTCAAGGTTAGATTATTGTAATGCTTTATTGGGTGGTTGTAATAAACTCCATTTGGTTCAAAATGCAGTAGCTAGAGTTCTTACAAGAAACAGGAAGTATGACCATATTAACCCTGTTCTGTCAACACTGCACTGGCTCCCTATCAAACATTGTATAGATTTAAAAATCTTGCTTATTACTTATAATGCCCTGAATGGTTTAGCACATCAGTATTTGAACAAGTTCTTGTTACATCATAGTCTTCCATGTCCGGTGTGTTCTCAAAACTCTGGCAATTTGATAATACCTAGAATATCAAAATCAACTGTGTTCGGCAGATCCTTTTTCTACTTAGCTCATAAACTCTGGAATAACCTACCTAACATTGTTCGGGAGACAGACACACTCATGCAGTTTAAATTTAGATTAAAGACCCATCTCTTTAACCTAGCTTACACATAACACACTAATACGCTTCTAATATTTAAATCCGTTAAAGGATTTTTAGCCTGCATTAATTAGGTAAACCGGCGGGAACACTTCCCATAACACCCAAAATACTTGCTACATCATTATCAGAAGGCATCTATGCTAATATTAGTCTGTTTCTTGCTTATTCTTTGGTCACTGTGGCCACCAGATCCATTGTGTATCCTGATCAGATGGTCACTGCAGTCACCCTGATCCAGTACGTATCCAGACCAGATGGTGGATCAGCATCTAGAAAGGACCTCTACAGCTCTGAAAGACAGCAGAGACCAGGACAACTAGAGCCCAGATACAGATCCCCTGTAAAGACCTTGTCTCAGACGACCACCAGGACAAGACCACAGGAAACAGTTGATTCTTCTGCACAGTCTGACTTTGCTGCAGCCTGGAATTGAACTGATGGGTTAGGGTTAGGATACTATTTAAACTGAACTGAGCTGGATGATGACATCACTGTTCAATGATGAACTGCCTTTAACTGTCATTTTGCATTATTGACACACATTTGACACAATCTGTTTTGTTTAAAGTGCTATATAAAAAAAAGGTGGCTTGACCTGACTTTTAGAAGGTTTAAATCAACTGAACCATTTGCTTTGCAAAATTATTCACTGTTTAGAATCGCTCGAAACCCTTTGCCTGCTGATCAAAACTGGATTTTTTCTTTCACAAAAAACATATGTTGCATGTAATTTGAATGGATGGACCAGCCATCAATCTGCGTGGACCAGTTCCGCCCTGGCCCTTATATAGCATCGCCACTGGCCTGCACTGTATTATTCAAGTTGACCACTGGTTGGCATTACCACAAATCGCCTTGAGTCCCTTTGTAAACATATTAGTCCTTCTAATCTTTCCAGAGATGTGTTAATTTTGCAAATGCAATCGCAGGTCTTGAGAACACTGGGATTATGAGGACAGTAATTGTCACAGCATATCAAATTAGCTCCCTCTCTCCAGTGACCTGACAGAGTGTTTCCCCTCTCTAAGATGTCTCCCCAAGGCAGACAAGAAGGCTCTGCAGTCCTTTGACAGCGTTTCTGTCATTTTAGACAAAGTAACAAGAACTGGAGGTCTTTTGGGAACAAGTGAGTTCTCTGCATAACAAAACAGCTGCGCTGAAGTCAAAGAAGCATATCCACAAAACAAGACTGATGTGTCATCCACATTCACGTCAGACCCACAAAATACACACACATAGTGCCTTTGCTCCGTTTGTACATGACAGTTTATCAAAATAATGAACAGTATGCTTAATTATGTATTTAGATAAAGACAGATGAAACCACAGCAACTAAACTTCCAAGTTGATTAATAAAAGAATAAAAGGTCAAAGTACTTTTGAATCTCTAGCAGAGACACGCCATGTTCTTCTGTAATTTTCTCATGCAATATATGTGCAACTTTGAATAAAATAAAAAACATTTGAAATATAGAGTTTGTTGTTAGAACCAGAATACTGGAAATTATCCAGAACCATCTGATACAGAAAAGACTGTAGCCAGTTGTCACACTTTATTTTTATTATGATTATTTAAAATTTGGAGTAGGGTTATTTTTTAAAATAAATTTCACACACAAAAAAAAAAAAAAATGGCAGATTACTATTTACTCAGGCCATGCGAGGATTATTCATGGGAACAGATTTGGAGAAATTTAGCATCACTTGCTCAACAATGGATCCTCTGTAGTCAAATAAACTCACTGACACCTTGGAAGGCCTGAGGGTCGGTATTTTCTGAAGCAACTGATAATTTTTGTCTGAATTATTTTTTTAAACATTGGCTGAAAAACAGCTATTAAATATTTCAACATTTATTGCCCAGGAACAACCAAAAGCAGCATGTTGCCAAACTATATTGGGTGAAATGTCAATGTTTATTGACACTGATTTAAGAAGAATTTTTGAAATAACATCTAATATGAAAGGGGCATTTTTAGGCAAACTCACTATAGAACAAATATTAATAATGCATGTAAAAATATAAGCAATCAATCAATAAATAAATACAATTGTTCCTTGAGATTTAATTGATAGCAGGCCATTGGATTATAATATATATATATATATATATATATATATATATATATATATATATATATATATATATATATATATATATATATATATATATATATATATATATATATTACATACACCCATACCCACACACACACACACCCAATATATTGCAAAACATTGTGGAATACTATTGTTGGACCAATTTTGTATGAATAAATAAATCAGTCAATCAATCCAAACTTACCCTTTTACTTCATGTTTGACCTTCATTTCAATCTTTGAAATACTAGAGTATCAAGATCTACAGTTCTGAAATTCACTTTGTTATTTTTTCTCTTCTCCTGCCCTTCATACACCAGATGTTGTTTAATTCAGACAAGTGAACAGAGGAAAGATTCCCCCAAAACAGACTCACTGAATAACAAAAGTTGTGTTTTTGAGGGATGAAAATGTCCTTTAATCGTCAGCTTCATTTTTACCTGTACAGTTTACAAATATCTTTTAGATAGAACCAGAAGTACACCTTTTTATGTACATTTCATATTTACTTCTATTGTATTTGAAATGTGGTGAATACTGCTGAATACACTGAAAATAATTAATGGTAAAATGAAATATACATTTCTTTTGAAATGTATACTGTACATATCTGTAAAACACATTTTTAAGGAGGAAATTGCAGTAAAATATATTACCTTTCAAAATAACATTGAATAACAAACTACAGTTTAAAATTTCTTTGCATGTGTTTTAGTATGTTAGTCAACATACCAAAACAAGTGTGCTTCTGTAAAGTACAACAAAAGATTATTAAAACATAATGTTTTAAAATGTACTTTATGATAAAAGTTCAGAAAGTTTTTAGTTTATAGTTATATGCACAATAACTACAATTTAATATTCTTTTATGATTTTAAGTACATTTCATGTGCACAAATATACATTTATTTAAACTATTTTAAAATGTTGTTGTGAAAATATCACAATTTCTTTCTTCAGTATTTTCACAGCCTGATACAGATGACCTTGAAAATAATAGCATGGAATTGCTAATAAGCTGTGATCTTCCCTGTGGAACATCTGTCCTGAGCTCCTTGGTATTCCGGTCAAGAGCTGACGTCTGAAGACAGGCAGAGGCATGGAAGAGATTATACACAGAGTTAATATGAAAAACAAATTTGCGGTTTGCAGGTGTCACAGGCTGACACACAATAAACATCGTATAGACACACACACACACACACACACACAGAGAGAGAAACATCAAACAAAAGTGTGATTATATTTCTGAACATCCTAGAGACACTTCCACACTCAGATTTATTTCTGCCATAAACACAGATAATAATTAACAAGCTTCAATAAGAGATAATACGATTTTCCTCTATCAGGCACTTTATGTTATTTACTGTAAAAAGGATCTGGCCTATCAACCAATACTATGTATTATTACTTTTTGTTTTAAATCCTTTTTTTTTTTGAGTACATTTGTCTTAATATTGGTCAGTATGCTTAAATCATTTCTTGATGCAAATGTAATTTGTTTTCTATTATTGCAGTGTCACGATTAGTGAACATAAAGATGAATTTTATTTCCGATTCTTCTCTAAAGTAAATAAACCACCAGTTTTCTCACACGTGTCCAATCAACCAGTATAGAATCATTCACTCTGCAGCTGGTTATAACATCAGACTGCTGCCATCTGTTAGTGAGCATCAGATGTATTCAGGTACCAGGAGTAATAGTTTAATTGCCATTCTAGGCCATTCTCATTTGTCGCTCATGTTATTGCAAGATTATGAAATTGGGTTGGTGAATACAAATGTGTGTTTTACAACAGGGATAAGATGAGAAATACCCGTGGTGCTGTGTCAGTTTATGATATGTCTTGTAACGGAATGATTGAGTTATGCTTTACATGTTATTTAAGCAGTGTAATTATATTAACACTCAACATCCTACTCACCTGACATATTTATATGGATTTATTTGATGACCTTTTCCACATCCAGTTGTGGGAGATTTCATAGCACAGATAATGAATAACAAAATAACAAAAAGAAATGGCATTAGCAAGCCATTTTTGTATGGTGAATATATATTTATATGTCTGATAATATATGTATGTATGTATGTATGCATGTATGTATGTATTTGTTTGTTTAAAGGTTTGGGTGTTGTGTGTGTGTGTGTGTTGGGTATTTAAAGATTTGGTATTTATATATGAACAATTTTATTCTTCCAAATTTTTGAATATATGAATTTTAGTACTACTAGTAATTAATTTTGGTCTCATATTAACGTAAATGTCTTAAAGTTATGAGCGATAGAAATATTTTTGTCCTGTTCTAAACTTTTAGCAGAGGTTTCCTAGACAGGGATTAACATTAGTTTTGAGCAAAATGTGAGCAAAAATGCTCATTTAAAATGGAGTAATTCAAGAAGCATTTTTCAGACATGGTTTAAAATAGTTTCAGACTTTCCCTTATTTTATACATAAAGTCTAATTTCCTGTAGGGGGATCAGAACTAATCTCGGTATAAGTGAAGGAATGCCTTAAACCTGACCAGAGGCAAGTTTAACTTCAGATTAACTGATGTTGGCCTCAAGGTCGATCTTTTCAATGGAGGAAAATAGATTACCTGGACTATTTTAATGATAATGACAGAACACCACTAAGACCAGACAGAGGGGCAGTTATAGACAGGAACAACCCACTGAATTATTTAATGAAATCAACATTCTCAACCATTTAAGACAAGGCCTATTCCTCATTCCTTGAACATAAGTACTGATCACTTTGAGGTATTTGACATGGGGAATATGATCTATCACCTTGAAACATAGATTTGTGTTGTGCAATTTTGAATTGATAGATAACTCAATCACGTTCCCTGACGCTGCTGCCCAAGCCATCTGCAAGGTGGAGCTCCATGAATATGGTAAATTCCCTGGAGTCGCTGGCTGTATTTATGTTCCCATAAAGTGTCTCTCTACAACAGATGCATGTTGGAAAGATGGAACTCATCTCTGTATGTTGGAAGTTGGAAGGAGGCCAACATAACTGAATCATACTTGGTAACAGTGGGTATGTTTAAATTGTGTTTATTTTTTTTATATATACATATATATATATATATATATACAAGTCGAAAACGTTAAAGTAATCGATCCCAAGATGTGTTTGCGTTCACACAGAAGGCAATCTGCAAGACCACATGGCCATCCAAAGAGTAGACTCCCTAGTCTAATCAGTCTCAAGTTAAGAAATGTCTCAAAAAGAATTTTTGTTGTATTAATGTAAAGTAAGCATAGTTTTGATTTAACAGAAACTGGCCAGTGTTGCCCCTTGTGGGCATACTAATTGTTACAATTTTTTTTTACAAACACTCTGCATCCAGAATCACTTCCTTCCTTCCTTAATAATATGTTAAAAAAAGAGTACTCTAGAAGTGTAGTATGACCAAATTATAGTATTAGCAAAACAGTAGGCCAAAAGCAGCCAGATGTCCTAATGCTTACGGTGAGATTCTAAAGTGTGCATTCGGTGGACAATTTACTATCTATCGCTAGCAGGTTGTGTGACAGTAACAAAACTGTGGACATAGTATATTCAAAATGTATTCATGCTACATATATTCATAATATATAAAATGTACATACAGTCGCAAAGTAACTGCAAATTCAAATGTAGTAACTACTAAGTACATGATTTCAGATGCACTGGTGGTTAGAAAAAGTAGACTGTGCACATACTGTGCTTATGACGAGATGTTGGTCATGTGTACTGTACGAGTGGACATAGCATACGGGTATGTAGCTATTTTACATTTTGCCAAATTAGTTAATTCGTATCTGTACGTTTTTGTACAATATGCTTGGTTTAGGAATGGACCTTCATGCTTATGTTTTTGTAAAATTTTCTTTATGATTAACAATATGACATTTTTTTTTCATGATATCGAGATTGTTGATGACTCTGGACCTGTTATAGTAATAGCCTTTCCACATGCTTTTGCATTGCTTTTTCTTTTATTTAATTTAATACAAAATAGTTTTACTGAAGAATATTTTCATATAAGCAATGGCAGACTAAACAATGGTAAATGATGGCTACTGTGTTAGGCTTTAAATGTAGCTGAATTGTGAGGCCTGATATTTCATGTTTTGCAATGTCAGTTTCACTCATACTAGCAACAGTACAGTTTCATTTTATCTGTCAGGTTGAAGCTAAAACACACCGGCAACCATACACTTTTCAACTGTGAGTTGCAGGGGAAATAAAACTACAGAAGGTTTTTTTTTTTTTTTTTTTTTTTTAGAGAAACAAACATTGGCTTTTCTACATATGTATCACTGAAGTATAAGGAGTTTAGCTCTGGTTTCCTCACCCACCTGGAAAAGCTTTCCTAACAACAGCCAGCTCATTTTTTGATAATGCAGAGATCTGAATGCAACATCTCAAGGATGAAGTCCTTATGCACAGAGAATAAACTGCAGGAGTGTGGTTTGCATATTTTTCTCTGTGCTGCTGGGAGTCTATGAAACGTTAGACAGGTTTGTGAAAGTGAACAGACGGGCTTACTCCTGTGAATTAATTCACTAGTTTTAATTTTGGGTTAATAGTCTGTGGGTCCTTGTAATTTTGTTTCCCAAAGTCTTGTTGGGAGCGTTGTGAAGCTGGTCAAAGCATTTAGCAGAATGTTCAAGTTAGTGAAACAATTCAAATGGATGGAGACCAAGGATATCTGTTGTCACCATTTCCCATTGATTGTATGGAGCTTGGCTATCAAGATATGCATGCTCACAGGTTTGGGCAAATATGCGAAGAATAAATATTAACACCATATTCGATTTTGAGTTAATAAAGTAACATAAAAATACATCAGTATATGCTAAACCTTTACAACAAAAGTGGATAAGCAATGAAATGGTCAGGTTTTTCTAATAAAGCTGTGATCAAATGCACAATGAATGGAATTCTAATGAAATATTTAACGGAATACATTAAACTGATAAAGGAATGTTCCAGGTAGTGGAATGTTCTTGGTTTGAATACAATATAAACCCTATGGACAACTATGGCATGTGTATAACCACAATGTTTGCAGGACTTATGGTTACACTTTCAGAGGTTGCATGCTTAATTAGTTTATTCTCGGCTGTTCAGCTACATAAAGATACTATACTTTCCTATACTACAGAGAGAGAAGAACAACCTCCTAAATGTCAGATAAGCATAACATTCAAGAGAGAGAAAATAAATATCTTGACTTATATAAAGAGTTATTTGAAATGAGCGAACAGTATGCTTCCAAGTGTCATATTGTTCTTGTTTATTGCATCACACTGTTAGAGTTAAAGGCTAAAGTAACCACAATCAGATTGTACCCATTTTAAATCCAAGAGAGCTACTAAAACTAAATTTGGTTATTAGTGCAAAATACAGGTGTAGTATGGATTGGCTGTCTTCCACCTTATGAGGTTTTTAAACTTCACTGTTGTTAGTGAAGAACGTTTTACATGCGTCAACAGAACATGGGCATATCAGAGAAATTGTTTCTTCTCATAATCTCAGAACCTTTCATGAATAATTCCTTCCCTCTTACATTATCAGTCTTCTAACAGGTTGAGTGTGAGAGAGCAGATATAAAACGACACGAGCATTTACCACAGCACTGCACATCACTGTTGACCCCTTTTAACTTTTATCATATCACAGTGGCTGTAGTAAAGCTGTCAGGTCTTCTATAGTGGATCCATATAGTCCCTGTGCTTGAGGTACATCAGTGGTATTCATTATTTCGAAAGTAAAGGCTTCACACTATCCAGATAAACTCTAATCGTTCTTCTAAAATGCAATTTTATGGTAATAAAACAAACAAACTGAAAAGAAAAATGAAGATAATACTGCTTTTGGCAAAATATGTACTGTAGATTCCAAGAGGATGGTTTATTTTGAGAAACCTGTATTCACATGATAAAAACTATCAGTGTAATCACAATCAGTTTAACTATGGGAAGACTGGGGTAAGTGGTCACAAATGCTCAGGAACTGTAATAAATAAATAAATAAATGAATAAAAGAATATATAATATATTATATATATATATATATATATATATATATATATATATATATATATATATATATATATATATATATATATATATATGGACAACTTTTGATATATCTGGATATTATTGAATTTCAATTGCTTTCAAACAATGAGTTCTAAATGACAATGATCATGCTTGTATCCTTATTTCTGGTTGCCAGATGCTGTTTTTCTTGCTCAGCGGATGGGACACTTTAAGCTTTTCAGTATCAGTGTCTCTCCTGTTTGAGGAGACATACTATGTTTTTTTTTTATGCATATAAACCAATTCACAACACTTTCTGCTGAGCCATAAACTGCTTTGCCTTCAGAAAAGAAGAGTTATGAGAATCACTCACTCACTCACACACACACACACACACACACACACACACACACACACACACACACACACACACACACACACACACTTCACGGTAGCAGTGCAGACAAATTGAATGAGGTTTTCTGTTAGGTCCTTGTTTACAGTGCCAGACTTTCTTGGCATTATAGGACACCCGTTGGCATATTTTGGCAGTTAATAAAATAATTTATTGTAAATGTCTTGTACCGTTTGGCTCTATGCTAGACATCCGCAGAAGATAATTGGCTATTAATATTTTGTCCCCTCAGACTGCATGACACAGACTGTCTTCAGCACTTAAGGTACAATATTTCAAAACTGCAGCTGCTTGTAGAACTGACAAAACCACGGAGTTCAAATGAATTGATTTGTGATGGTTTTGAGAATCATACTGCATGCATAAATGCTATATCACAAAAAAATATTTAATTTTATTATACAAAATGAGTTGAAACATGTGTTATGATAATAGTCAGCTTATGGAGTAACTACATTTTTATACTAAACCAAAAGTGCTTGATTTGACGCTTACCTAGTGTTAATTTCCCCTCTATTGTATCTCTCAGCCTCTTCTCTCTCTGTATGTAAATGATGCTACAGACACTTTAACATCCTGTCTAGACGGCATGTGTCCTCTCTCCTCCAGCCCAGCACAGGTTTCTGATGCTTTTCATGAACATGAAAACCTCAATAGTAATGTGCACACAAAAAGAAAGATGCAGTTATTAAAAACTGTACTTGCAGGTAGCATAATACACTTAGGTGTACTTAAAGAAAAAGTTAATGATTGTGTTTCCTGTGGTTTACTGCAAGTGCACTTTTTAAAAAGTGCATTTTGTAATAATTCCAAGTACTTTTTCAAAGTATACTTTAAGCCATTATATTTCAATAATATTTTGTAATACCTTTATTTTGTTTTATTTTTCACACACACACACACACACACACACACACACACACGCACACACACACACGCACACACACACACACACACACACACATATATTTGTATAATTTGTATATAATAACATTTATTATTTTTTCTTTATATATATATATATATATATATATATATATATATATATATATATATATATATATATATATATATATATATATATATATATATATAGCTTAATGTTTTGGTAGGGCAAAAGCTCAGAAAACTGTATTTTGTCATATTTCTGAGGTGAAAATCTTTGGTGTTTTCAATGCGTTCCTCAAGACATTCCGCTCTGTGCTCTTTTTTTCCCCAACAGAAAAGACAACCCACCATCAGCAGAGTCAATTCTCACAACACACCATCAGCAGTCAATGCTCCACAAACAGCCACCTCCCACACGCAGCTCTTTACTCTTCTCTTTATCTCCTTTCACAGAGGCCGAGGTCTCTGAACCTCTCCTCTCTAACCGTACTACCTCCTGCATCCTTGACCCTATTCCCTCTCATCTTACAAACTATGTCTCCTACACTCCTTCCCACACAACATCAACACTTTTCTTCTGAATGGCGCTTTCTCTCAACATTCGAGCAGACTCAGGTGATCCCACTGCTAGTGGAAAATTACACACTGCTCTCTCTCCTCCCATTCTCAGTCAAAACCTTTGAATGCCTTGTTTTCACTCAAGCTTCTTCTTTCTTTAGAGAATAACCTCACTGACATCTTCAGGAATTTGGTTGGTTTTTGGTTTATAGCATATATATATAAATAATGGACATCCTCGGGATCAATCCTTAAGTTTTGTTTTTGTTTTGTGTTGTTGTGTCGGTACCCAGCTGGCCGCTGCAATGCAGCTGTGTCATTTCATGGTGAGGCAGCTGTGACCGTCGTAAGATTACAGCTAGAGCTTGATGCCTAGCTGTTTATTTGTGATCAGTGTTTGGGAGCTGCGTGTCATTGTGATTTGTTTCACCATTCCAGCTCTTATCCGTATTGTTAGCTCTGGTTGATCAGCATTTTGTGATATCGCTACCCTGAACTCTAGCTCTGTGGTTTGGTTTTGTATGGAGTATGTATGTTACGCTAAGACTTTACAATAAAGTACCATTAGTTAACATTAGTTAATAAATTAACTAACATGTAGTCATAGAATATTAATCTCATATGCGTGTGAATAATCTGAAACTTTATTTTTATTTTTATCTTGTACATTGGATGACCTAAAGGTGAGTACATTTTCAGCAAATTGTAATTTTTCAGTGAACCGTTCTCTTTGTTTAAGAGTGCTGAGTGCACCTTTAAATCGCTTTGTAAACAAGCTCCTCTTCTAAATGAATAAATGTAAATTAAAGTGTCTAAATACTTTTTGGGGCCATTGTTGCTGAATCATCATCACAAACAAATTCAATTCAATTATTACTATAAATATCAAAACTGGATTAAACAACAGGATATTGTTTGACAACCACACACGCACACACACACACACACACACACACACACACACACACACACACACACACACACACACACACACACACACACACACACACACACACACACACACACACAGTATTCTCTGTATATCAGCATTGTATGCACATAATGTGAAAAGAGTCATTAATTATGTGTCCAGTCATACAGCAGTAAACAACCTGACAGGAATATAACAGGCTGAACTCTCCTTCATCCCCACTGTGAGAATGTCTCCTTAATCACCGCAACAAACACCATGAAGCAACTTCTCAACTGCTGTATGGAGCCTCTTGAGGTGCTGTCTGCGGTTTTATTCTACTCTACTTGTTTAATATTCATTACCTCTTATGTGAGATTCATATTTTTCTAGATGTTTTTTTTTTTTTTTTTTAAGGAAGAGCGGAATATTCTGTTATAAGGCATCCATAATGAGGCACTTCAGAAACAATACATTGCGGACAGTTGCATCAGAGCCCAAGTATTAGATGGGACAAGATTGTGATGATGTTCGATGGCATTTGCTGAACTGCTCCTCTAAACCAGTGCTTCTCAAACGTTTCCACCTCTAATCCAGTCAGATTTGATAGTACCATCACAATAATGGTTTTCATTTCCTTTGAGAGCTAGGAACTGTGAGCAATAAAATATAATTTGATTTCATTTTAATTTGATTAAATGGTCAATACAGTAATGAAGGAGTGTTTGCCATCATGTATATGTTTTGGTTGTATTTTATTTCTTTAGGTGCTACGTGGCTTTCTTCATTTCTTTCATTTGGCAGCACTCTATCTATTCATTTCTTTTTTGTTTTCATTATAAATAAATAGCAACCTGTTTTGACTTTGTGACCCATTTGAGTTCGCTTTGTAAAATATTTTTTTATAGTTCACACTTTTCTGTTCTTTAATTAACCCTAAGCTAATGGATATAGCTAACAGATAACACAGCCACTTTTAAAATGTCTGTCTGTCGTGAATCATTTTTTCCATACTGGTTGCATTATGAATAGGTTACACTTTCAGTTCTGAAACCAGTCATTTCGAATTTAAAGCAGACCACTCTTAAATCCTGTCTAAGAAAAAGAATTTGAGGATAGAAATAGTATCCTGCTTTTTACTTTGGCCGGTTCAGTGTCATTTGTTATTTTGTTTCCCTGCAGACTAAATTTAAGATGTGAGCACTTTGACCAGTAGTTCACATCTCCCAAATCCTAAGTAATAATGTGGTATGGAAGCAAAATTCTAAAATATATTGTACCAAAAGGATGCATATAAATACCTAATAGTGCATGGTCGTTTTTTGAAAGGGTATTGTCTTGTGACAGCTTTTGTACCTTTTTTTCTTTCTTTCTGAGAGTGTATGACAGTGTTGAGAACCACAGCTCTAAACTATTCAAATATGTTTTATATTAAGGTTTGAATAGGTACTCAACCTTGTTAAAGTTTTTTAAAAGGTCTTTCTGTAATACAGTACATTTCTGTAGTCATTATATCAGACAACAAGCATCTACCAAAAGGATCTTTAATTTTTAATATGTAGATTAGATGATCCTTGAGAAAGTACCGATGCTGTTTATGCTTATGTATTATTCATACTACCTCTGTTATTAATTAGTTCTGCATCTATTTAGACTCGTATTAACTCCACGCAAACAATCAGTTGGGGGCAATGTAATAATACATAATTAAAATTGGGGAAAATTTGATTCTCTAGGAAATAAATTTTTCATTGTATACTTCATGTTTTCTTTATCTTTTTATTTAGACATTCATGACTTGAATCCATAAACAGTGTGTAACCACTTGAACCAAATGAACCTTTTATTACACCTCTGCGTACACCCAGTTCATTCCCTGTGAAGTTTATATAGATTAAACTTTTACTGGTAACACTTTACAATAAGGTTAACATTATTTAACTACTTTAGTTAACACGAACTAAGGATGAACAAAACTTCAGTGGCCTGGAAGTCATGGCCTAGTGGTTTAGAGAGTTGACCCCTAATCCTAGGGTTGTGGGTTCGAATCTCGGGCTGGCAGTACCATGACTCAAGTGTGTGTGTGTGTGCACTTCGGATGGGTTAAATGCAGAGCACGAATTCTGAGTACGGGTCACCATACTTGGCTGAATGTCATGTCACTTTCATTTATACATCTTAGTTGATGTTAATTCAAACATTCACTGATGCATTATTAAAATCAAAAATTGTGTTTGTTAACATTAGTTAATGCACTGTGAACTAACAGTGAACAACTAAGTTTTCATGAACTAGCTTTAAGACTGATTAATAAATACTGTAAACATTTTTTATTTTTTCGTATTAGTTAATACATTAACTAACATTAACAAATGGAACCTTATTGTAAAGTGTAACCCTTTTACTTGTTGAAATTTACTTATAATCCTGTTTCCTGCAAGGAAATACCCCCTAAGATATGGATCTGTCCCTTGTCAAGAACTAAGCGAAAGGCCATAAATGAATATGCTATAAGCACTGACAAATTAATCCCCAGCCTTCTTTGTGGGAAATGAAACGTGAGGATTTTGGTAGATTACAGAAAATTAAATCACAATGAAGTATCAAAAATGATTGCATATCTTGGATAGATCTCAGAAGCCAGGGTGTTCACCGTATTAAACTTACGCAGCACATACTGTAAATCCTGATCTGATTTGATGGGAGGTGAGTGGAAATGACTGCATTTGTCACAAGCACTATAGGATGTCAGATGACTTAGCTATTGCACCTTTTTTCTTTGGGTTTTAAAAAATAAAAAATAAATAAAGAGACACTTTGTAAAAACCTGTTACACCAGGCCACTCCACTCAATTCTAGCCATGAATCACTACTACTACATGAACAAAAGTGTAATAACATTTGGTTTACAAACATTTTAAACAAATAAGGTGATTTTAACAGCAGTGTTTCCTTTACATAGACGCAGTTAAAATTTTTATTGTAGCCTAAATCTCAGCTTATAGCATTAATGTAATTAAATTAAATATTAAATAAGCTATTTGTCACTGCTATGACCTTAATGATTTATAGAAAATATTTGAAAGTTTATTACAGAAAAATAAGTTGTGCTCAGAGTCCAGAGCCTCGATCATAACATTATAACAGGCCTGCGTGATCGTGCGATCCATCGCAGCAGTGCAGCGCGGGACAACATTTGATGTGCAGGTAGAGATTCGGGTGTGCGTGTTGCAGGAGAATAATTAAGGTCTGCTCACACTAGGAAATCATAACCGTGCCGGAGCGCGTTTATACCCCAAAACCTGGTTCGTTTGACTAGTGTTATCTTTCCATTTAGTGGCCCCTGGCTCGGTAGGAAGAGCTGGGCCAGAGCACGGTTCGGTTATATATAGATCAGTGAGTGTGAGCGCTAACTGCACCAGAGTGCAGTTCTTCTGATATGTGCTGCATGATTGCGTGAATATTTCTTAGCTTGTGAGAGGGACATGTGTTAACCGCGTCCCATGCGACTCAAAATAATAAACCACAAAGTTGGCAAAACGATTCACTCCACTGTTTTGACCAAGAGCTCATATTTTTTTTTTTAAGCTAGGCAATTGCAGGTCCTAGAATAATGACATTGAGTAAGAAGCAAGTTCTATGTTTTCTGCATGAAGACCACACATGCTCAGTACATGCAATAGTAGCTTTACATGTTCATCTTGGAAAGCAACAACACTAGATTCATCAAGGCAAGAAAAAGCTATTTTATTTATATAGAACATTTAAAAATAAAAATAAAACAAGGAATGTAAAACTTAGAAACTGTTTTATGATTTAAATTTGGATTTAAAATGACTCCAAATGAAAATCTTAAAGACAGTGCAATCATTTCGGGTTGCATAAAATACAGTGCAATCAGTTCGGACATTGCACAGTGCTCATTCAATAAATGCACAGCTAAACAGATGAGTTTTGAGTCTACATTTAAAAGTGGCTAATGTTTTAGCACATCTGATCTCCTCTGGAAGCTGATTCCAACTGGGGCAGCATAATAACTAAAAGCAGACTCCCTTTGTTTTGTGTGAACCCTTGGTATTTCTAACTGACTTGATCCTAATGATCTTAGTGGTCTGATTTTCAGAGCCAGAGAAATTGGGGGACAGGATGAATCCAGGGGAACAGAATGATGGGACATGTAGATTCTGGAAGAAGAGGTGGGAAAGGGAGGCTGAGTGGGAGCTCAGGATAACAGGAGATGTTTGGACCAGCAGAGATGCAAGAGACTCAGGTGATTCATGAAATGCAGGGGATACTAAGCTGGGCAGAACCAGTGGACACACAGGAGATTCAGGAGAATCAGAAGAAGCAATAGATACTGACCTGGGCAGAACCACAGGAGATGCAGGAGATTCAGAAGATGAAAGAGACTCAGGAGATGAAATAGATACTAAGCAGGGACAGCTGGGTGGGGCCAGAGTATTTTTCATAATATTAAATAGCTCAGAAGCCATTGAAAGCTCAACCCACATACCATAGACTGTAAAAAACATTCTACTATAGAAAAGTGAATGCAAAACATTCTCAATATGGTCACTGTAATCTTGTGAAAATTGCACCATTTGAAGCGTGAGTCTGTGCAGTAAAGATTTGTTGGGAGCCAGAGTCTGCGCAGTAGTCATTGTTAAACGATTAAGGCTGATTTATACTTCTGCATCTGAAATACTCCGTAGCTTCTACGCTGTAGGATGTGCGTTGGTTTTCATTTATACTTCTGCATCGTTGTCTACATCGATGTGCAGTACACATGCAAACACTAGTCTGCAGTGTCCACGGGTGTGTTGCTTGTGTAACCCGCAGACCTCGGCAAAAGCCAAAGAAGAAGCAGCTTGTCAGAGAGGCATCAGGTGTGACTGTGGCAAATAAATATCAATGAACAGATCATTTATTTAAAACCACAAAAAATAGATGACAACGGAACAGGAGATGATGACATTCTTTCAGTCTCCAGAAGGACTTGTAACGTACCATGGCAGACCAACTGTTTGTCTCGGACAACAAAGTGAGGTAATGTTACGTGAGGTAATGTTACGTTTTATATTAAATGATAAGACACTGCAGAGACAGTTGCAGTGAATCATTTTCCAGGTCTAACTCAGCCCCATCATATGGTCATCAGCTTGTTCAACCCCAAGATGTAGGCAGACATAGTGGAAGCCCTTTACAAGAAGCTTTTACAGACTGTTTAGACTCTGCACACCTGGGAGCAAAGCTGCTTTCATCTGGACAGCACATAGGGAGTGATGGATGAACTTATGCCCACTGGCCAATCCCTCGGGGGGCATGCGATTTAGTGTTGGGCTGGATCTTGTGTGGTGTGTCAACAGATGGCACCAAATCTTGCATGAGCTCATCTTGGCAATAGTTGATTTTGCTCCAAGATACCTAGAAGCAGTTCCCCTCCGCCAGACCACATTTGCTGCCATGGAGATGTTATTGCTGTTGAGCTACTGTATGTGAGAATGCACCTCCTGTATCTCCTGGCTCATGGTCAACTTCTGTAAACTATGTCTGACAGTCAAGGGCAGATATCAACCCTGGCTGTGCTCCTGGTTGTGTGTAGATGGAAGAAACTTGCAGAAGGACAGCCATCACTGCAACGCAGCAAAATGAAGAAATATTCTTAATGAAAACTTGAAATTGCCTGTTCACTGACACTACTCAACCATCTGACAGAGCTTGAGAGGCTCTGCTGAGATGATTGGCAGAAAACTCCCAAATCTAAGCGTGCACAGCTTGTCCCATCACACCCAAAATAACTGAGGCTGTAATTGCAGTCAAAAGAACTTCAAAAAATACTTGTCAGTATGATATTTCAGTTTTTTATTTTTATTTATTTACTTTTATATATATACATTTTAGCTTTTCAAAACTATTATTTTTTTTTCTCGCTTTGTCAGTATTGGGTATGGAGTGTACAATATGCAGTCATTACAAAATATGAAAAAAAAAACGGAAGTCATACTTTCTGAATACTTTCTGAATGAACAGGATTTTTTTTTTTTTTTTTACCTTTGTTGTTATTGGGTATGGTGTACAATATGAAGTTATAACAAAATATGAAGAAAAAACTACAACTGCACTAAGATGGCATAGTTTCAGACAGAAAAGTTTCTCTCTAACCAAGGAATTCATAAACAGATCTTTATTTATTTATTTTTTCTGCTGTCTTTGCCTCACTAATTACTTCTGACAGGTGCTCATTAATGGCACCCATATTTAGCACAACCTGTCAAAAGGATAGACACCAGGTGAAAAGGTACACAGTAAAATAAAACATATAAGAACAGGAAAACATTAAATATCTCATAAAATATGAGCTAGAGGAAGTAACAAATGATATGCATTATTTTCAGCATAGTAGAAGGCTCACCTGGATTAAAAAAAGGATTATTACAATGACCACATTTACATGCACATCACATTCTCACTGAGGTCCATATTCAGGTTAAGTAATTGCTTCAAAACAGAGTAACAGAGGCCTTTGTCAATCTCGTGCATCATGAACACAACTCATTAACATAACTGTACTATGTTAAAAGACAGAAAAGGTCAACCTTGAATTAGCATTTTATAATAATAGGTTTAGGGGCAAAAAACACATTAGATGGGGTGTATTTGGTAGAAGGGGTGTTTTATTTTATTTAAACCGGAGTTTGCAATTTACTCTGGAGAATGTGCACCTTAAAATGTGACATGTGCAGCAAACAGCCAATCACACGGATATTAGAGACCATGAGCAAAGCATCAGTTTGGTTCTCTTCACACAAGAGTCTGAAGATTGAGAGATGTCATTATTAAAAATAAATTTTAATGCATTTACAAGGCAGGAATAAACACTTCTGCTGCAGCAAAAGTTTGAGAAGGGAGCAGAAAGAAAATATATGACTATGCATAGGAATCATCTGTTATTTGCCACTTTCCTCACAGCTGACTGGTCCAGTTTGGGTTTGCAAAGAATTTAACTGTGTAGCGGAAGTTACCATGGTGATGAAACCCGCTCAAAATGAACCCATCTTCTTAGGCCCAAAAACTCACCAGAATCACCTGACTTTGCTCAAATTAAACGCAATCTTACCTGGTTTGATATTAACACTACCACCCTAAAAGTGATACCACTGACAAAAAGATAGCAGCCAGTCGCTGAAATCACCATGCTTTTTACAACTGTTTTACCTACAGGCTTGGGGACTAACAGAATGCTTGAAATTAAATGTTAAATATAGGTGATAATGAAGGGATAGCTCATAGAACATAGACTAATTCTTTTAACACTACACTCCCGTCACCATGCCTGCTTTGTGTTGTTTAATTTAGAATGTTTATCTAATGCACAAAAGTTCCTTTTTTTTTTCTTTTTTTTTATATTTAAATAAAGAGACTGAGAGACTGTCCAAGATACTTTACACCAGTATGCTTCACTCTTGCAATTCTAGCCATGTCTACAACTACACTTTTGCTTTCTATTTCAAATTTTCTGAGTCAGAAGACATTACATAGGTTTCTCTGTCTGCCCACGGACCACCTGCCATGCATCTCCTGCATATTTATAAAGGGTTTTGACTAACTAAAAAAAAAAAAAAAAAAAAAAAAAAAAAAAAAACTGTTTTCTTGGTTTCTTAGTTTCTTCAAGTTTCTTGGTGTTCATATGAAAAGGAGACATTACATGTTCAGTACATGCATTTCATTTTTTTGTTTATCAAAAACAAACAAACAAAAAAACAACAATTTAAATATAAATGCCTTTGATGGAGAGAAGGAAAAAAAAGAACTTAAGTATGCAAGTATTTTGTCGAAGCGCATAATATTGGTTATTCTGATGTAAAGTATATTTAATTACCACAATAAATATAATGCACACACTTTAAAAGTCTTATAGTATGTTTTTACATGTTTTATAGTAAAAATACATAGTATGAAGTTAGTGGACACAATTCATGCTATGGGCTCATTCTGGCTACAAAAGCCCCCGATCCTCTTGCAAAATTTCCTTAAGTACCTCAGACCAAGACAAACATCCCCATAGATGGAGACGGGAAATAACAATTGGAATTTACATTAACCGAGGTCCCAGACCTGGGAGGTTTAGCCCTCAATGGGACAGAGGGTAATTTACATGGAAGACCCTGGGAGAGGGCACTCCCATTACAGTAAGCAAAATATCTCATAACTCTTAGGATCTGTATTGTCTTTTGTTCTACTTTTTTAAAATTAAGACCATTGTAACAGTTGCACTTGAATATTTAAAAATAATAACATATATGACTGTTAGTTCACTTGCATTTGCATCTTCATGTAGAACATTATATTATACTATTGACCATTATTGTCACAATCATTAGCTGGAGTGCCCACTTCAGTAGAGGGCACTCGACTCAGGACTATTTCACCCATCAACCACCGGATGTCACCATATCATCACTTGGACACTAGCACCTTTCATACTGTTGCCCCACACCCAAACTACATCTCCCATGAGTCTCTGCATCACAGTCACCTTGCCACACCTGCACCTCATTCAGCAGGCAATTTCCTTGCCACACCTGCATCTCATTTACACACACATATAAGCACCACAATCACTCTCACTCACTGCGAAGTCTTGTTTAGCCAGTCTGACATTTCCGAGCGTGTGTTTTCTCCCTGTGTTTGTTATTCCTGTGTTTGACCATTGGACTGTGTATTCCGACTCTGATTCTCTGTTGCCTGTCCCAATCTCTGCTTATTTCTGGTTACGATTCTGGTTATCCCTGACACACCTGACACCATTTCTGATCTCTGCCTGTCTGACCATTCTGTTTAATATATGCTGCACATGGATCTGAACGCCTCTGACTCTCACTTCGTAACAGACTTCGCCACACCAGGATCCAGCAGCCCAGTATCCTCTTGTCACCGAGGTATCAGTTCCAGTTTCCAGATCAGCCTAACCATGGATCCGTTCGACCAGCTGTTAAACCTACGACAAGGAAATAAATCTATTGAGGACTATGTTCAACAATTCTGTGAGTTAGTGTATCAAGTTCCTTTAAATGATGAAGCTTTGTTTAAGGACTTGCGTCGGCTTGGACTCAACCTATTAAATCATGGTTACCTGGAGAGGAATTTAATGGCCGCCTAAGGGATCTCATAGAAAACGATCTTTTGTTGTGTGGCTCTTCGTTCACTGTGGGTGGGGCAGAGGACACTGTTGAAACCCCAGAGCCACTACACAAGATGGCCGCCAGCCCCGCGCCGCTACACAAGATGGCCGTTGCTATCAACTTTCCAGAGTCAAGTCAGGTCCCCGTCGACTTTCCAGAGTAAAGTCAGATCCCTGTCAACTTTGCCGGAGTCTAGTCAGCTCCCCGTTGATCAGGTCCCCATTGATTTCCCAGAGTCTAGTCAGGTCCCCATTGATCAGGTCCCCGTTGATTTCCCGGAGTCTAGTCAGGTCCCTGTTGATTTCCCGGAGTCTAGTCAGGTCACTGTTTACCGTCCAGAGTCAAATAAAGTCACAATGAACACCCATGAGTCAAGTAAAACCACAGCTAAACTTCATGAGTCAAAGCAATTCACCATTGGTCTTCATGAGCCAAGTCAAGTCTCCAAAGATCTTCATGAGCCAAGTCAAGTCACCATTAACCTCCATGAGATAAGTCAAGTCACAGTTGATCTTCATGAGCAAAGTCAAGTCATCAATGATCTTCATGAACCAAGTCAAGTCACCAATGATATTCATGAGCCAAGTCAAGTCACCAATGATCTTCATGAGCCAAGTCAAGTCACCAATGATCTTTCTGAGCCAAGTCAAGTCACCAATGATCTTCGGGTCTACTAGAGCCTTTTCACGTCTCAGCTGAACTCCCAGAGCCTTGTCATGTCTCAGCCGAACCCTCAGAGCCTTATCATGTCTCAGCCGAACCCCAAGAGCCTGGTAATGTCTCAGCTGTACCCCCAGAGCCTCGTCACATCTCAGACGAACTTACAGTGTCCTGTCACATCTCAGCCAAAATTCCAGAGCTCTCTTCCTATCCTGTCACGGCCATGGAGGCCATCTATGAGCTCTCATTTGTTCCGGTCATGGCTACGGAGGCCATCCACCAACTTCTCTCTCTGTCCTGTCACGGCCACGGAGGTCCTCCATGAACTCACCGCCTGCCCTGTCATGGCCACGTGCAAGGCATACGTAGCAGCAGGTCTGGCTGTGGCTTCATTACACATGATGGTGGTGTTTCAAGCATATCAAACTGATCTGCTAAGAGACATGGATAAAGGTGAGGCCCTTTCTCCTGATCAGGTAGCCGAGTTGTGCCACACCATAGATCCCTCTCTCTGTGCTACTAAACAGACTGCCTCCACCATGGGCAGGTCTATGGCAGCCATGGTGGTAATGGAGAGACATTTGTGGGTGAATCTGGCAGACATCGGGAAGAAAGAAAAGGCTTTCTTCTTGATGCTCAGGTTTCGCCTTCCGAACTACCTCCATTAAGACAGTCGTAAGGTTCAGAAAAGCGAAGGCGCGCTCAGCTGCCATCAGATCCTTCGTTCCACGAAGGTCCAAGTCTGAGCCCAAACAACATAGGGGTCCTGGTCCATCTAGGCTAGTGTCATGACTCACACTCCTCCCCCACGTGCGGGTAGGGATAAAAAGAATCGTGGGTCACAGGGAGGTAGGCAAGACCTAAGGGATGTGATCCAGATGAGTCATGAGCGTTCTCGTCCGAATCAGAGTGATACTTAAGTATCTACTCGTTCCTTTTGGGGTTTTTAACATCTGCCTTTATCCTCCCCTTCACAATTCCCCTGTAACCACCAGCTCTCCACCTGACTGAGGTTAGGTGGGAACTTCTTGCATAACAAGTCTCCTATGCTGGACCTATGATGTTTTGGTTGGTTCTATGTTCATAGGAACCACCTTACTGATGGTCCAGACACAAGGGAGTTGCCCCTTGAGTGGGGCTCCAGTGCAGGAACCAGGATGGGTCAGTATGATCCATTCTGTATATACTTATATATGTTTCAAATTGCTGGTTGTTAAGTGTGTACTAATCCTCTCTGAGTTTCTTTGCATTGCTCAATTACAGTGTTTCTCATCGGCACTATGTCCAGCTGGTCTGATAGCCCTGATGTCCGGCCAGCACTGCAAGGAATTTCATGGATGTCCGGCTAGGTCACCCTGAGGGGCTTCTTTGTCTGTGAGTTGTTGCTGACGCATCAAGTGGGAGGTGGAGGTGGCAGTTACGGAAATCTTCTTTTATATGCTGCCTCAGGTGATGCTCCCCTCGCCAGAGGTTTGTAAATTTGCGCTTGCCTCTCCCGTGTAGTTCGGCACCTTTGCAATGCTTAGGAAGTTTTAAGTACACACTCTAAGCTGTGTACTTTCTTAAAGCCATATGGTGGTGAGTGGGCATGGTGAACACTTTGCACACTTTCTAAAATCCATATAAGTGATAAGTGTACACACAGGACTCTGCGCGCTTTCTGAAATCTTGTATGGTAAGAGTTAGGCGCTCAGCTTAATTCCCTTTCTTTGAGATGGCTATTTATAACAATGAGGGGCTATTTGGGCGGTTCTCGTGGTAGTTTAGCAACACTCCTCTTTACCAAAAAGGGTCGCCTATGAGTGCGCTACTCTCTTTCTGAATTAAGAGTTCTCCTTTCACGTGAGATAGAGAGTTAAGGGAATTATAAAAATTAATATATAAATTAATTAATTATATGAATCTACAGGAGTGTGAAAAAGTTTTTGCCCTCTTCCTGTTTGCATATTTGTTACACTTAAAAGATTCAGACCATCAAACTAATTTTAATATTACACAAACATAATGCAAAGTAAATACAAAATGCATTTTTTTTATATTATAATTTCATTTATAAAGGGAAAAAAGCTGGCCAAACCCACCTGGCCCTATGGGTAAAATTAATCCCCCCCCCCCCCCTTGTTAAATCATGAAAGAAATGTGATTAACCACATTATGTTGTAAAGCTGAATTAATTTCACTTGCCACACCCAGGCCTGATTACTGCCAGACCTGTTAAATCAAGAAATCACTTAAATAGAAGCTGTCTGACAAAGTGAAGTATGCTTAAAGAGCAACACATCATGCCGCGATCTAAAGAAATTCAAGAACAGATGAAAAACAAAATAGTTGACATGTATCAGTCTGGAAAGGGTAATATAGCCACTTTTTAGTTAACCACGGTCAGAGTCATTATCCACAAATGGAGAAAATTTGGAATAGTGTTCTACCAAAATTACACCTAGAGCTTAACAATGACTCCTCAAGGAGGTCATAAAAGAACCCAGAAAAACATCTAAAGAACTGCAGGCCTCACTTGTCTCAATTAATGTCAGTGTTCATGATTGAACAATATAAAAGACATGGCCAAAACTGCATCCATTGGAGAGTTCCATGCCAAAAGCCATTGCTGACCAAAAGGAACACAAAAGCTCGTCAAACATTTGCCAAAAAATATCTTGATTTTCCCCAAGACTTTTGGGCAAATATTCTGTGAACTGATTGGACAAAAGTTTAACTTTATGGAAGATGTGTCCTGTTACATCTTGCGTAAAACCAACACAGCATTTCATAAAAAGAACATCATTCCAAAACTCAAACATGGTGGTGGATGTTTGATGGTCTGGGGCTTCAGGACCTGGACAACTTGAATTCTTGAAACCATGAATTCTCCATTCTATCAGAAAATCCTGAAGGATAATGTTCGGCCAACAGTTTGTGCCCTCAAGTGCACTTGGGTTATGCAGCACGACAACGATCCCAAACACCAGCAAGTCCACCTCTGAATGGCTCAAGAAAAACAAAATTAAGGTTTTGGAGTGGCTTAAATCAGTGTCTTAAATTTAGACGTTAACAACAGGAGGATTTAACTACAAATATTAAACTACAGTTACTATAATGAAAATTATGGATACTATAGTGAGATAATAGTAAATTTGTGAAAACTGTGACTTTACCACAAATACCATAGTTGAACTAGTTACTATAGTAAAAACATGGATCTTTAATGAGAATACATACACATGCGAGTCCACACAGAATAAAAACGACACATTTTCTTTGTCATGTTAAGGTGTAGGTAATTTGTATTTACCGTATGCAGATCATTCTCTTTTATGATTTTTTTTTATTGTAGCGCTCAGTTGTCATACATAAAGTTGTCTCTTTAAAATCAATGTGGTGAACACACAGATGATCACACCACACAAATATGTCTTTTTGAGTGAGAGTGAGAAAAAAATAACTATTTCAAAAATACTCTTTAATCAGAGTTAGATGATTTTTATACAGAAAAGGCTAAAGGAGCATTCATATGATCTACAGCCAGGTGGATTGAGGAAGGGGGAAAAATCTTCATATTTCTTTTATTTAGAAAAACAAAAACAAGCTTTGAAAATTATTAATAGACTTAGCATTGGTAATTGTATAAGCGAAGAAAAGCACTAATTGATGACTACATATATTCCTTCTATAACGATTTATATAAATCTACATTTACAGAAAGTGACTGTGATCTCTTATCCCTTTTAAAAGATAAAGTTCCTATTATAGATTCTGATTCTAGATATATGATGGATGCTGACATTGAGATTTCAGAATTAGACACTGCTATTAAGCAAATGTCTAATGGGAAGTCCCCAGGTATTGATGGCATCACAGTAGAACTATATAAACATTTTTGGCCCGAAATAATAATTTTAGTTTTTGAAGAACTAAAGGCATGTATAAAACTGAATTATCACCATCAATGAAGCATGGTTTAATTATTCTAGATCCAAAGTCGAACAAATATTGTTAGACAACTGGAGACCAATAACTCTTATCTAATGATTTCAAACTGCTCGTTCATGTTTTTACGAATAGAATAAAAAAGGGTATTGGTGAAATTATCAGTAAAACACAATCAGCTTTTATCCTATTTAGGACAAAATTGTCAGTTGTTTGGGAACTAAATCCGCTGTAAAGAGTGATCTATTTAAGCCCACTGAAATGCTCGAGTGCAGACGATGCAGACACCTCAATCAGCGTCTCTGTGTTTTAGGTAAAAAAATTTAATAAAATAAAAAACACCATTAAACTAACACAGATTAAACAAAATAACTTGTGCATGTTCAAATTCCCCGCTGCCATAATATTGACAGTTTTATTAAAATTCTACCATGTCCTATGTGACGTCTGTTTTTATTTTGTTTATCAACAGTAAGGTGATATTGTTTGGATTAACTAGACGAGTAGACAGACATGAATGTTTATTTATAACCGTACTGAAAATAAGTAAATATTGTTAGCTGATGCTAACTGTCTAACTAACAAGCTTGCATGTTGCTAACTTGAGGTAATTTTTATGAATAATGTCCAACTATTTATATTCAACAAACATAGATAGATAGATAGAGATCGAAATAGATTACAATTTTAGTTTTTGAAGAACTAAAGGCATGTATAAAACTGAATTATCGCCATCAATGAAGCATGGTTTAATTATTCTAGATCCAAAGTCAAACAAAGATCAAATATTGTTAGACAACTGGAGACCAATTACTCTTTTATCTAATGATTTCAAACTGCTCTTTCATGTTTTTACGAATAGACTAAAAAAGGGTATTGGTGAAATTATCAGTGAAACACAATCAGCTTTTATCAAAGGGAAAAGTATTCACAGTCATATTAGACTAGTTCTTGATATGCTTGATTATAACTATTTAATTCCTCAGACAAACATTTGATACCCTTGAACACTCTTTTTGTTTAGATCCTTAGAAACTTTTGGTTTTGGTCCTATGTTCTGTAAAGTCATATCCATCTTTTATTATTATATTCTATTTTAGTAGTGTTTCTCTTAATGTTGGTTCATCACCCAAAATCCAAATTAACGAGGAATTCGTCAGGGATGCCCTGTCTCACCATTACATTTTAATCTTGCAATTGAACTTATGAACTTATGATGAAAATAAAACACATTATTTACATAAATTCCATTTGGTGAAAGAATATGAACATAGAGGTTTGAGAGCCATTGATTTTGATCTCTTCTTGGAACATCCAGAATAAAATGGCTGAAAGATTGTTTAATAAAGTCACACTCGATATGATCCCATATTCCTAACCACATTTTAAATTTTGTGTTGAGATGTGATCTCGACCCTTGTAAAATTCCTCTGAGGTATCTAATTTTCACAAACAAGAATTGCTATTTTGGAAAATGATATTTACCCATAAATTTCCCCTCACAACTCCACTCTTTGGAATAATATGGTCATAATTATAAATAGAAAAGGTTATAATAAGGTATGCGATGCTATACCCACTGGATTGTTAAGAATAATCCAAAGCAGTTTTTCTGATATTTTATCTAGAACTGTAGTTCCCTATCACTCGGTCACAGTCTTGACGCCAACTGGGATATCGCTTCAATAGACCAGTCTACTTCGAGTGTAAACTAAACGAGCCAATGCATATTGGCATGCAATTATTGCATCCAGCTGTCGCTGATCACAGCATGAGTATAAGAAGGCAGCAGGTGCAATGCATACCAGCTTTTCGCTACGGAGCCGAGCGTTAGTATCGTTCTACTCAACCATGTCTGCTGTAAACTACAAGTTCAGCATGCTCTCGGAAGCTTTGTGTGTTTGCAAGACGGTGCTTCAGCGGCGGTCGTTCTTGTGTCAAGTGGATTCCGCACTTCAGGCTGCACTACCCCCTGTCATGTTGCAAGTGGCCAATTCCCCTGTGTGCCTCAGCACTAAAAGAGCATTTCTTAAAGGGCAAACTGCAGACAAGATGACCATCTCGGAGCTGCGGCTCTGCTAGCTTCAGGGGGCGGAGTCCCGTTGCCGCTGCCAAGATCTGGGTCTCTTTCTGGCAGCTGATTGAGAGTGAGGAGTCACGTGCCGATTTGGGTGAGGTCTGAGCCAATTTGCCATGATGGTAGGATACCATAGGATAAGATAATTCACAATGTCCATATGTGCATGGAGGTAAATGGTCCAGGTCTCTGTGCCACTACACTGCAGGGAGCTTGTATGGCTCGACATTTTGGATGCCTGAAAGCTTCTCCTAATACCGCTCTTTTGCGCTTGATGTAACCTAAAAAACTGTATTCCATTGTTCCAATGTTTCCCATATGTATCGTGTGAGAAACTGGAGCATTTTTTAAGGCACCAGTGACTTCCAGGCATGATAAAACAGTGCAGAACTGCGAGAACCTCCTCTACTACCGAGTTAACAACACACGTAAACAATCATATTTTGCCACCAGTATCCTGCCAACATGGCGGAGAATGTGATATTGAGGGGAGGAGCTCTGTACCACTTCCGGCAGGAGTGCGGGTGGTTTGAGGATTACAGTGGTGGCAAACCTAGCAGGGAACCAACCCTCTGGGGACCATCACTCCTCCTGCACCTCCGATCCAGTGGAGCAACCCACGGAATGTGCTGCCGCCCTCTGGGATGGTGGCAAAGCCTGAGTCGGATCCAGAGATTGCAGCTATGCTTTCGTGCTGGTTCTCAGCGCCTTGCCCCAGTGCCTTTCTTCCCGGAAGTGCATGATGAGCTCACCAAGCCGTGGAAGGCACCTTTTACTGCCAGAAACCGGCCGATGAGCTCCTCCTTCGATGGCGGTGCAGAGAAGGGGCATTTGGCAATCCTGGCGGTGGAGCGCATGGTAGCGAGGTAGTTATGTCCTAACTCCGCCTCCTCCTGGCTTGGAGACCCAGTACTGCCTTCCCGGGCCTGTAGGCAGTTGTCGGGTCTAACCAGCGGTGCCTATGTGGCTTCTGGGGAAGCTGCTTCCGCTTTACACACCATGGCATCATTGCAGGTGCATTAGGCTCAGGCACTGAAGGACCTTCACATGTGTGGTCACGATCCAGCGGTTCTGGAAGAACTCCGAACTGCCACTGACCTTGAGCTTTGAGCGACGAAGGTCACTGTGAGTTTGCTGGGTCATGCAATGTCCACATTAGTGGTCCAGGAGCGCCATCTCTGTTGTGTCTGGTGGACATGAGGGACACCGAAAAGGTTTGGTTTCTCAATGCCCCTTGGAGTATGAAGGTTCTGAGGTCACTACGTGCCGTTAATGTTCCGGGCCTGCTCAACCTTACAGCCGATGAGCTGTCTTGAGCAATGCTCCTGCGTGAATGGCGACTCCATCTCCTGACGGTCCAGCTGATTTGGAGATGGATCAGAACCACTCAGATAGGCCTGTTTGCTTCTCCAGAGAACCCTCACTGCCAGTTGTTTACGCAAGTATGTGTTTTGCCCAGTGAGCCTTCTTGCACAGACACAAACTAGTGCTCCTCGTGACAGCCCCACCTTGGCCAATTCCTCTGAGGAACGATCTACTGACTCAGAGATGGGGCACCGTTTGGCACCCGCGTCCAGACCTTCGGAAACTCCATGTATGGTCCCTGGATGGGGCGTGTATGGGATGCAGTAATTGCATGCCACTTTGTATTGGCTCGTTTAGTTTACACTTGAAGTAGATTGGACTATCGAAGCGATATCCCATTTTGCATCGTGGGGTCTCCGCTCCCTCCTTTAGGGTTACCATACTTAAACGAGATGTTTCTTTTCCCTCTTTGAAAACAATTAATGTTGACCTCTAAGACTATAAGTGTAATAACAAACTTGTTTATAAAGAACTTAAACGTATCATCACTTGTGATTTTATAAATGTTATTTTGTGGGGGATGTTGAAACCTCAGTAAAGGAGAATGCTTTTACCCGTTATATGGCTAACCCAGTGGCTCCAAAGGTCAAGGAGACTCATTATAAAATTATGTTTAGGATTTACCCAGTCAGTGACTTTATTCAAAAACTATTTAATTTTGATGAGGATCCTTGTGGTTTCTGCTCTTCAATTCCTGAAACACTTGATCACCTTTTCTATTACTGTGAGGTTTCTAAATTTTGGTTTGATATACATAGCTGGTTGTAAGTAAAAATTTAGACAGTTTCTCCTATAACCCAACAAGATGTGCTCTTTTTTTTAAATGTGACTTAAACTCATCCTTCTCTGATGTGGTGAATTTTGTTTTGTTGATTGGTTATCATATCCATACTTGTAAATGAAAAAAAAAAAAAAACCCTCCTTCGATATATTTTTTTATGGGAGTTTGTTCAAATGTTTCAGAGCTTCAAATGCTTAAAAAAAATGTAATAGAAATTTTGAAAAGTTATGCTTCTCTTTTTCAAAATATTTTCTTCTTCTTTATAATGTCTTCACTGACTCCAACTTTGGTTTCATCCTTGCTCCTTGTTTTTTCTTTTTTTTCTTTAATGTAACGTTGTGTTGGTCTAAATGGAAGTACCTTACATTGTTGGTTCCCTGTCTTGTTATGTAAATTAAGCAATAAAAAAGGAAAGGGGGTTTTCAAGAATGTCGGTTTTGTTAACCCCAGAAAAGGGAAAGCTTAAGCAATATTTAAATACATCGAATTCAGGAATGCTGCAAAATGTGCTTTTATTGCTGAGATTTTTGTCTTATTTAAAGTACAAATATCAAACATATTCTTAAATCATGATGCATTTTGTATGTGTGGATATAAACAATATTGAGTGTGTATGTACAAGTAATATTAATTGACAGCAAAATTGACTGCAATTGACTGCAAAATGTGCTTTTATTGCTGAGATTTTTGTCTTATTTAAAGTACAAATATCAAACATATTCTTATATCATGATGCATTTTGTATGTATGTGTGTGTATATAAACAATATTGAGTGTGCATGTACAAGTAATATTAATTGACAGCGGGGTAAAACAAATAATTTTAATGAAAATGGAAACAAGATTATTTTTCTCACCGGACCACCATTTTTATCATGGAGACACAGTAAATGTGACAAAAATGGCATGTCATTTTATAAGAGATCTATTAGATGAGGAGGCTGCATTCATTCAGGGGAGTTGCATTTACACCAGGAGAGGATTTAATTTAATTTGATTTAATTTATTTATTTTGCCATATTCACATGCATATTTATTTGAACGGTACCATTTTTTAAATGGCATTCACTTGATAACATCTTGTTGCAACCTCTAAGTAACCTAATAATTAGAATTACTTTTATGATTTCCAGTGTGGTTGAATGCATGGATTACACACATTTTCACATCACACCTTCGGAAAATGAAGCTTATTACTGTATGGAATGGAAGGATGTAATGTGGAGGGTAGTGCAAGATATATGCAATAACCGTCACCACAGCTGTTAAATAAACATAAATTATTCACAATTTATTTTATCATCTTTGTGTTCTACAAATACAAGAGCAACAAAATATTTTTTCCCCTAGTGTCTTCATCTTTCAGTGATGCTGGTGCAGGTTCTCCTCCCATTTTACGAGTCTCTGCTTTCTTGCTGTTTTCATTACCCTAATTAAGAAATGTAGCATGCTAGATTAGAGAACATTTAATTATATGAAAAAGCATTAGACTGCGTGGGAAAAGCTACTGCACATTGAAATAGATATACTATGAATGATATTTATTGAATGTCAAATATTTGTCATGTAACATTAGCCTACAACCATTTATCGCTTGAAGCTTTACCTGAATGAATTATATTTTTATGTTTAATTTATTTCTGCTGCCACTTTTATATTTTATTTTTTGTTTTTTGCCTGTGGGATACCATGAAAATTAATATTAGTTCAATAAATTACCTTTCTGCCAGTTCTTACCTCTGATTAAATTGATTTAGAATGAAAGTTACGTATTCTGAAGCTTTTTTTACAATTAATCGTAACTTCGGAACTCCATTGATCATAGCTTTTCATAGTCGTGCTGCATGCTCTAAACTCTGAGTCATCCTACTCAGAATGGATTGAACTAACTCTTCAGCTGTTTAGTTTACAAACTCAGGGTAAGTCAACCCAGAATTAAAGTTTTAACTCACAGTTTGTTAAACCTCCTTTCTGGAATATGTCCCAGGAATGCTAATGACACTATTTTTATTTATTTATTTATTTATTTACCCATTTAATTACTTTGCAATAACCCCACTGTTCCCTTGTGTACCAATGTATAAAGTTGTGGTCTTTATATGGGTCATCTTTAAAGCAAGGCATTTTTGAAGTCATAATAATAATACTAATAGTAATGATAATATTTATAATGAAAATAAAGTCAATATTCAGACACTCTAGATTCACAAAGCAGAATGGGTTCTTCTTCAGTTTAGGTTCTTCCAGGGGCATGTCTATGTGGTGGCCAGGGCCAGAGGTGGGTAGTAACGAGTTACATTTACTTTGCTATATTTACTTGAGAACATTTTTTTGGGTAACTACTTTCAGAGTATATTTAAAGATGGGTACTTTAACTCTTACTTAATTACATTTTTAGTGGTAAAAAAAAAGTACTTTTATGGCGCTTTTCCACTACACAGTACCAGCTTGCCTTGACTCAACTTGCCTTTGTTCGGTTTTCCACTGTGTAAAAGTTGTACCTGTACCTGCTTCCAGATACTTTTTTCGTATCACTTCTGGCGAGGTTCTGAGCGAGCTGAGGCGATTCTAAAATGTGACGTGAAAACATGGCAGACTGCTGATTGGTCAGAGAGAATCGTCATCATTGCACGCGCCTGACAGGAGTGTGCTGAATACCCCTGCCATTTTTAAATAGTTTTGCTGCCCTCAGCCTCTCCTGAAACAATGTTTGTCTTCTTGCTGTGAGAAACATCCCGTGGATCAAAAACAGCATATACTTGATTTCCTCCATTGTCCTGTGTGTGTGGGTAGCGGGTGTGTGTCGCACAGAAGATTACGTGTGTGTGTATATATACATATCTTCTACTTTCAGTTTTTTTTTTAATTTATTTATTTTTTTTTTTTACACCCTCAATACATTTGACTACTGGTCTTGGGCAGTGCTTCCCAAACCTGTCTTGGAGGACCCCCTGCTCTGCACAATTTGTATGTCTCCCTAACCAGACACACCCAATTTTGTTCTCGTAGTCTCTGTTAAGAAGCTGATGAGTGGAAAGAGGTGCGTTAGATAAGGGAGACATACAAAACACTTGTGCAAACAGGTTTGGGTAGCACTGGTCTAGGGCTTTTAGTTGAACTGCTAAACATTCATAGTAAACATAGTTTTGTTTTAATTTGTACTACTTAAAACACACTTTTTAAGCTTATTATATAAAGGCTTTAGTGACAGGGTGAAATTCTGCAAACCAGTTCTCTCCTGCACAAGGCCTGGTATCAGCACCTTAGTTCCTGTCTTCTAAGAGGAGTCTGGTGTTGCCCTTTAAGCCTTATCTGATGGCAGTCAATACTTCTGTTATTCTACAGAAATCCAATCAGACTGAAACAAATCTGTCCTGCTGCAGTGGCTTAAAGGGGGCCCTGCCATGAAAGGCTTGGAAACTGTATTCAATTCTGCCAAAAAGACAATGGAGCACCTGTATTCAAATAAAGGCACAGCCTCTGTTCATAATTCCAGTACAGATTAGAATTTACGTCCTCCCAAAAAAAAATAAAAAATAATAATAATAAAAATAATAATAAAATGCATAAAATGGCCTGTTGTTAGAGAATATCCACACCATAACAATACCACCAGCTTGAACCACTGATTGCATGTATACATGGATTCATGCTGCTCTAGTTATGACCCTATCTGCATGTCTCAGCAGAATTTGAGATTCATCAGATGAGGTGACATTTTTCCAATCATCCACTATCTAATTGTGTGAACCAGAGAACACTGTAGCCTCAGCTGACATGAGGTGAACACGTAAAAACATTAAAGTAATATACTGAATAATACCATCATAATCTATATGCAATTTTTGCAGTAAATATTACATATATCATTGTTTTCCAGTTAACTGAATTCCCACATGACAGTTACTCTGATGCTCATGCTTTAACTGGTAGCTTACAAAAGGATAATGCTTCTGTTGATTTGGATGTCTATGTCACATAGCTGGTGCAGACAGCATGCTTCACCCTGTGGATAAGACACTTAAACTTGAGCTGAGCAATGGACTGTGTCACACTAATTTCATCTGCTTGTGTCTCCTTGACATAAATTGCTTGTATTGTGTCATTCATAATATGCAAGTCACAGTGAGAGTAAATGTAAGTGAAAAACTTGGCATGAAGAACCTTCACACAGTAAGTAAGTTATCTTACACACATAAGAGGTCAGTTAGATTAATTTATTTGTGTTTATTATGAAGACAACATAATTCTTAAGCATGCAATAAGGCCTACTTTTCTCTGTGAAAAGATACATTTAAGCAAGCTAACTTTGGGAAGTTAAACTAACATTAGATAGATCATTTAATGTTTTTTTTTTTCTTTTCTTTTGGATGATTGAGGTTAGTTCTTCTGTTCATGTTCACACTGGTGCTTGACAAGTAGAAAAAAAAGTTTTTTTTTATATTCATTTAAACAATATTTCCAGTGCTTCACATTTTGAAACTTAACCAACTTGATTTCGTGAAAGTGTGCTTGTGCTATATTTAGAATAAATGTTAGAATAAATGCCACTTGGTTTGATATTCAGATATATAATGAAAAGACATATAGAATAAATGTTGAATTGCGGCTTAAGTGTCCATAAACTTTTAGAGGCCACAGTATATACATTATTTAATTCTGGAGAAGTTAATAAAAGTTAATAAAACTTTCAGTCAATATAATAAACTAACAGAATAACTGAACAAATGTCTGAAACTGTGTTTTGGGTGGTAGAGGGGAGAGCCTTGAAAAGTAGCTGAATCATCACATCTGGTGAGGTTTTCGTAGGTGCGATAAATAAATAAACAATTAAAATGTATCCATGCTGCAATCTACTGTGCAATCTACAAGTATCAACTGTTCTGTGAATAAAATTATTTTCATATACATAAAGTTTGTTTTCACCACAACATACTATAAAACTGAGATTGAGCTGAAATAATATTCACATTTTAATTCGTAGACAGAAACACTGTTGGATGACAATACAATGAAGGATTTTGATATGAAAGACATCCATTTGTAAAACTACAAACTGTCTGACTGATAGACAAGTCAAGTCAAGTCTGCTTTATTGTCAATTCCTCCACATGTACAATACATACCTACAGAGAATCGAAATTGAGTTACACTCAGACCCCCGGTGCATACAGATAACACTAACAGTCAGTTAATTAGTGTTCCTGTAGCTCAATTTGGTAGAGCATTGCGCTATTAAGCGCAAGGTTTGGGGTTCAATTCCCTGGGAACACATGATATGTAAAAATTGATAGCCTGAATGCACCGTAAGTCCAAAGTTTCTGCTAAATGCATAAATGTAATTTTAATTTAATAAATTTAACAGTAGAGCCAAAAAAATCTTGATTCCGCAAGGAGGCTTTGCGAGTGAGGTGGGTGACAGCAATGATCTTCTCAGCTGTTCTCAAAATGTGTTGCAGAGTCTTCTGGCAGGTCACATTGCAGGCGCCTTACCACACGGTGATGCAGCTCGACAGGATGCCCTCGATGGTGCCTCTGTAGAGGGGGGGCTTAGGCTCTTCCCAGTTTGCAAAGGCAGTAGTTTTCAGTCCAGGAGAGGTCCTCTGTGATGTGCACACCCAGGAACTTGTTGCTGCTCACTCTCTCCACACTCGCACCGTTGATGGTCAAAGGAACGTGCTGAGTGTATGCTCTCCTGAAGTCAACCAAAATCTCCTTCATCTTATCCACGTTCAGAGAGAGATTGTTGTCACTGCACCATCTGGCCAGGTGGCTCAACTCACTCCTGTAGTTTGTCTCATCTTTGTTGCTAATGAGACCCACCACAGTCGTGTCATCTGCAAACTTAATGAAGAGATTGGAGTTGTGTGACAGTGTGCAGTCGTGGGTCAGCAGAGTGAAGAGGAGGGGGCTCAGCACACATCCTCAGGGGTCCCAGTGTTCAGTGTGATGGTGCTGGATGTGTTGCTTCCAACCCGTAATACCTGAGGTCTTCCAGTCAGAAAGTCCAACAGCCAGTTGCACAGCGAAGTGTTGAACCCCAGCTAGACCATTTTGTAAATGAGCTGTTGAGGGATGATTATGTTAAATGCTGAACTCAAATCTATGAGCAGCATTGTGTGTGAGTGCTGAGTGGACAGCAGTTGTGATGGCACCATCGGTCGAGTGGTTGGACCGATATGCAAACTGGAATGCGTGCAGGGAGGGCAGACTTGATGTAGTGCATGACTAGCCATTCTAAGCAATTAATTAGGATGGGAGTAAGTGCAACAGGACGGTAGTCATTGAGGTAGGATGGAGATGGCTTCTTCGGGACTGAAATGATGGTGGTAGTTTTGAAACATGTTGGAACAACAGCCTGACTAAATGAGATGTTGAAAACGTCTGTGAAGACATCAGTCAGTTCCGCTGCACAGTCTCTCAGTACATGCCCAGGGATGTTGTCAGGACCTGGAGCTTTGCGTGCATTGATCCTGCTGAAGGATCTCCTCATGCTATCTGGGGTCAGCATCATTACCTGGTCACTGGGAGGAGGTGGAGTCTTCTTTGCATTTTTGCTGTTTTGTTGCTCAAAGTGAGCGAAGAAGGTGTTCAGCTCATTCAGCAGGTACGTGGTGGGTGCTTGTAGTCCGTGATGGTCTGTATCCCCTGCCACAGGCTCCGAATGTCTCTGCTGTCGCTGAATTGATGGGTTATCCTCCCAGAGTGCTGTCTCTTAGCCTCTCTGATAGCGCGGGACAGGATGGGACTGAGAACAACCAGTCATTTCAAGCTCTGAAGGCAGCGTTCCGTGTCTTCAGGAGTCTGTAGACCTCCCCTGTCATCCACGGTTTCTGGTTGGCCTGGACAGTGATGGTTTTTGTGACTGTTACATCATCAATACACTTGTTGATGTAGGCAGTGACAGTCTCTGAATACTCCAGGAGGTCACTGGTGTTATTGTATGTGGCAGCCTGCTTAAACATATTCCAGTCAGTTGTGTCAAAGCAGTTTTAACGAGCCTCCCGGACACAATTGAATCTTTTTTTGAACTGGTTTAGTGACTTTAATGAGTGATCTGTATACAGGCATTAGCATGTGGTCAGTGATGTGATCTCAGGCACCAAGGTGGGGGAGGGGTTGGACTTTGTAAGCTCCTCTCTGTGATGTGTAAACAAAGTCTAAAATGTTATTACCTCGTGTTGGAAAGTTAATGTGTTGGTGTATTTTTGAAAACACACTCTTTAAGTCAGGATGGTTGAAATCCCCAGCTATGATGAGAAAAACATCAGGGTTTGCTGTCTGCTGCTCACTGATGTGCTGGAACAGTTAATTTAGTGCATCGCTCCTGTTACAGTTGATGTTGTTCCGGGGAATGTAAACTAAAACGAGCAGTATGGCAGTATATTCCCTCGGCAGATAACGGCCGGCACTTAATAATCATAATCTCCACCAGGGGTAAACAGTGTTTGCAGATTATAACAGCATCCCGGCACCATGCGTCACTGATGTAAACACAAAACCCGCCACCGTGGTTCTACCTTCCATGACGAGAGCTTTGTCTGCTCGATAGCACATCAGCTGGTCGAGCTGAATAGCGCATTCTGGAATGCTGTTTCTGAGCCATTTTTCCGTGAACACAAAATCACAACAGTCTCTTACAGTCCTCTGAGTCGAACGTAGTAATAGGATGTAGTCCAGTTTATTGATCAAAGAGTGTACATTAGCCAGTACGATGGTGGGGATAGATGGCTTGTGTGGGTTAGCCATTAGCCTATCCCAGATATGCAGTAGTGGGTGTCGGAGATGGAGTAGGCCGAGAGGAAAGGGCGAGATTCCAAAGATGTTCCGCGTGTGTGGAGTTTAACTGTAAAAATGCGGTTCTGCTGACATCCAGCTAAAACTCATGCCTGTATGCACACTTAGACAGTTAGACGCGATGACGACGTACAAAAACACTGTGACTCACACGACAAAAACACAAAAACACTGTTCTGTTGGGACAGAGAGAAGCCGCTGTGAACCACCATCTTGAGCAGAACAGCTAGTACAGAAGAGGTGAGTGCAGATATGGCATCTTCAATCGTCATCAGTCCAATAGAGCTAGACTTACCTCTCATCATCCTCATTATAGCTGAGAGAAAGGTCCACTGAGAGAAATCTGCTTCTCCAGGATGGAAGCATAGAAAATGCAATTCCAGTTACAATGTGTTACATCCATTTGGCCATTTTCAGGGACCTGTGCTGTATCTCAAACGGAGATAGGCCCGTAGCTGATGTTGGTAATGTATTGTGGGCGTATACCACCATTGACAGTTGTTGGCTCCAGGAGGAAGGATTCTTGGAGACCAAAAATCGCAACACCCTTTCCAAATCTTGGTCGGCTCTCTCTGTTTGACCATTGCTCTTGGGCTGAAACCCTGAGGACAGACTTACAGTCGCTCCCAGTAATCTAAAAAATTCACGCCAAAATTTGGACACAAATTAGGGTCCCATGTTGGAGACCACGTCTGTCAGGAGGCCATGTAAACGAAAGACGTGATCTATGATGGTCAACGCTGTCTCCTTGGCTGAGGGTAATTTGGGCAAGGGACTAAAGTGGGCCGCCTTCGGGAATCAGTCCACCATGGTCAAAACTACCGTGTTGCCCTGGGAGGGCGGGAGGGCGGTAATAAAATCTAGTGCGATTTGAGACCAGGGTCTCGAAGGGACCGGCAGTGGTTGAAGTAACCCATCAGGGGGTCGATTGGAAGTTATACCAGTGGCGCAAACCGAGCAAGCCAAAACAAAACTGTGAATGTCGCGAGCCATAAGTGGCCACCAGAATCGTTGCTTGACCAAAAATTTAGTACGGTTAACTCCTGGATGACAAGCCACATTAGAGCAATGCCCCCACTGAATGACAGACCGTTTTTCCTCTGGCACAAATAATCGATTCGGTGGGCACCCGGGCGGAGGTGTTACCCCTTCTAAGGCCATCTTGACCTTCGATTCGACCTCCCATGTGAGTGTGGAGACCACTAATGTCTCAGGTAAAATACACTCGGGAGTAGATGGGTGTTCGGAACGGTCAAAAATGCATGACAAAGAATCGGGTTTGATGTTTTTGGAACGCGGGCATTACGAGAGAATAAAATCAAAACTTCCAAAAAAAAAGTGCCCACCGAGCCTGCCTGGAGTTCATCCTTTTGGCAGTACTAATGTATTATAAATTCTTGTGGTCGGTCCATACTATAAAAGGAACCCCCGAGCCTTCTAACCAGTAGCCTCGGCTGTGTCTGATCACCTGAACGTAGTTTTGGGGGAGGTCAAGGTGGTCAGAGGTGCAGCTAGTTGACTGAAATTGCAAATAAAACGCCAGTAGAAGTTGGCAAACCCCAGAAACCTCTGTAGGGCCTTACGGGAATCTGGAGTTGGCCACACTACCACAGCCTTAACCTTCTCGGGAGTCATCCGTATTCCCTCAGTCGACATGATATACCCAAGAAACGGAACAGAATGTGTGTGAAAAGCACATTTCTCCACCTTGACAAAAAGCCCATTCTCTAGCAACCTCTGAAGCACTCGTCGAACGTGCTGCACATGTTCCTGGAGAGAAGAGGAAAAAATCAATATGTCGTCCAGGTAGACAAATATGAATTGATCGATCATATCTTGCAGCAAGATGTTGACGAATGCCTGGAAGACCACTAGGGAGTTGGATAACCCAAAGGGCATGACCAAGTATTCAAAGTGCCCCCTGGGGGTGTTAAAATGGTCTTCCATTCATCCCCCTCCCTGAGATGGACCAAATGATAAGCATTACGTAAGTCCAATTTCGTGAAGATCAACGCTCCCTGCAACCCCTCAAAGGCTGAAGACATCAATGGAAAATGGTAAGTATTCTTTACCGTGATGTTGTTCAGTCCCTGGTAATCAATACAAGGTCGCAGTGATCCGTCTTTCTTCCCCACAAAAAAGAACCCCGTCCCCGCTGGAGAAGAGGAAGGGCGGATGAACTTTGAAGTTAGAGAATCAGAAATATATTTCTCCATAGCCTCCCTTTCTGGGACAGAAAGTGAATATAATTTGCCTTTAGGCGAAGAATTACCAGACAGTAAATCTATGGCACAGTCATAGGGACGATGTGGAGGGAGAGAAGCAGCATGAGACTTACTGAACACTTCCTGCGTGCGAGTGTATAGTCCATGAAATTACCTTCAGCCCCGGAGTCCAGAAATGCTTGACAGTCGTGAAGTCGTGCTGACCATCTTAGTCTTACCGGGAGGAGCGTAGATGATGATGAGGTCTTCTCGGTGGAGATCCCACCCGATAGTAGCCTCATACTTACTACCGGCCTTGGCCTTTTACCGGACAGATGTAGGCGTGATGACCGGTCTCCCCGCAGTAGAGGCACAGACCCAGAGACCTCCGCCTCTCCTTCTCCTCCTGGGAAAGCCAAGATCCCCCTACCTGCTTGGGCTCGTGATCATAGGAGGGGCTGGCCACGTCCCCGCCGCTGACTCGAACATCCGCATGGGCTCTCGGTGTGGGATTGGCTCGGTGTCGCTATACTCGTGTTAGTCGTGCATCTACCCTCAGTGCCAGCTCAATGAGCCCATTGAGTGAGGTCGGAAGGTCCAGGGCATAGATCTCCCTTTGAATGCGGTCAGCCAGCCCATGCAGGAACATGTCCCACTGCGCCTCCTCGTTCCATTGACACTCCACAGCCAGGGTGCGGAACTCGATAGAAAAGTCTGAAACTGATCTCTCTCCTTGACGTAATTCGGCTAGCTTCCTAGCCGCCTCTCTCCCGGCGAAGGCTCGATCAAAGACCCGCTTCATCTTGGCGGAGAGTGTCTGGAACGAGGCGCAGCATGGATCTTGATTCTCCCACACCGGCGTTCCCCATAATGCCGCCCTCCCAGCGAGCAGTGTCAACATGAACGCCACCTTTGCTTGTTCATTGGAGAAGGTCCTTGTTTGAAGAGAGAAGTGTATATTGCATCGTGTTAAGAAAGCTCTACAGAAATTCGTCTCACCCGAGTAGGTTTCCGGAATAGGAAGGCTGGAAGGGGGTCTCCGATGATGTGGGAGGAACGGGCGGTGTGAGTGGCACAGTGGGGGCTTTCAGAAGCTGTAATTGCTGGGTGAGCTCGGACACCTGCACCACCAAAACCTGAACAGCGCAACCAGTGTCATTAAGATTTTGTTCCTGGGAGTCCATCCTTCGAGCACTGGTTGTCTTCCAATGCCGATGATGGGTTACTTGCTGCTTCCATGGGTGGTCAGATCGTTCTGTCACTTTCGGATTAAGGACAGGAAGCAGTTGCAAGTAAATTATGTCTATTTAGAGAAGTATTGCCAGGCTGGGTTAATGGTGGGTGACGCAGGGACCTCGATGGCAGTAGGTGGGTGATGGTGAGGGATCCGTATGATGACTGGTAATTCCAATAGAGACCGAACAGGAACAAGACACAAACGTAGTTGAGCAAATGGAACACAGACAAGAATCAGACAAGAGGACCTCAAACAATGATCTGACAAACAAGAAATGAAAGACAGGGCATTAAGTAGGCTGGTAGAATGAGCTGCAGCTGCCGCTGATCACCCACATGAAACAATCAACATGAAGTAACATGAGACGAGCAGGAAACGGTGGATTCATGAACCGTTACACCCTTTACTTTCGCCTAATCTTTTTGCATTACTTTCTTCCTTTTCTTTCTCATATTCGTAGATTTGTCTCTGTCCCACCGAAATAATAAATTCTCAAAAATTAAAGAGCTCTGGAATGTTCAGTTGTGCCTCTGTGAAGTTCTGAAGGCGTTGCCCCTGGCAACTGATAGCGTCTCCTACTATCATGGCCGACCAGCTCAGACCCTGTCCAAATCAACCCAAATTGGCACGTGACTCCTCACCCTCAATACAATGTTTGATAGGGATCCATTGCAGTGTTGACAGAACTGGGCTAATATGGTCAAACTTCCTGGTTCTAGTAAGCTGCTGCATTTCGGACTAACTGGAGTTTGTTGTTTATTAAGCATGCAGAATAACCACCCAATAAAGCATTACAATAATCTAACCTTGAGGTCATAAACGCATGGATTAACATTTCTGCATTTGACATTGAGAGCATAGGTCGTAATTTAGATATATTTTTGAGATGGAAAAGTTTTATAAATGCTAGAAACGTGGCTATCTAAGGTAAGATTGCTATCAAATAGCAAGCCTAGGTTCCTAACTGATGATGGAGAATTGACAGAGCAGCCATCAAGTCTTAGACAGCATTCTAGGTTATTGCATGCAGTTTTAGGTCCTATAATTAACACCTCTGTTTTTTTTTTTTTTCAGAATTTAGCAGTAATAAATTACTCGTCATGTAGTTTCATTAACAAGATTCGGGAGGAGCATGTCAGATACCTAGCCTAATTAGCACAGGTGGAACACACTTAACTAATCAACCCTAGGGTATAAATACAGCTGACTTACCTCTCTCCATTGACGGTTTATGAGCATCCTGGTTCACTCTGTCTGTCATCTTATCACAGACCCAATTTTCCTTCTAACGAGGAGATCTATACTGGGGATTTTTTAGATCTGCTGCTTTTGCGAATACCCATGATCATTCCTACCTCGAACACCAATAAATGTCATCATGACAACTGCTCACACATGCTGTGGCCAATAGACTGTGCAAAGCCGCGAGCTCGCCTCGCTCGACACCAAGATCGTCCCGCTCTTCTTGAGCATTGGATCACAGCAGCAGCAGGCATTCAAAGATCCTGGACCGCATCCCAGTTCTCACCGCAGCAAGCCTCTTTCACTTCTGGCCGAGGCACAGTTTGAGGCTGCCTAAAAGAAAAACGTTTTCATCGTTCCATGGGTCTCCGTACTTCCCACGGTAAAAGTCGACATCACCTCCGCTTCAAAGTTATGCCATGCATTCTAGGTTTTGGTGATAGTATTACGTATCAACGATAGTCAAGACTATATTAGGCTCAATCTCCTATTAATGTATTTTATTATTATTTTTCGGCTACTTTAATTTGGCGATTAAACTGCTCCCTTATTCCATTTCAGCACTGCATTTCACGCTTGCCCGTGCTCGCAAAGGATGATTTGAGCCAGTAGTCGATGAGAATTCTCCATCCACAAACAGACGTGCATCATCTGCAGATATAAGGTATTTCATTGCACTTTAACAGGTAATCTGATATGTGCAATATTTTAAACGACCTTTCACTAACTGAGTTTAATGCCACAGTTACGTTAGAATGCATCTTATTCTTGATTCCATGGCGGTGCGTTGTTCTCATCATGAGGCGCGTAGTCCAGAGCGCGTTAGACCAATGCATCAGTTCAACTGAGCTTCTCTCCAAATATATGAACTTACCGCTTTTGAATGCTTTATATTTAACATGTTATTTTACGTCCATATCAGGGTTAAATTGTTGGACTTTAAATTAAATCTACTATTGTTTTTCACAGTTGACTGATTTTGCAGAACATTTAGACTGATAACTTCCACGTGCAGATGCGGCAAATTTGTTACAGGACAAGCGAGATGACAATAGTGCCCGACTAGCGGCAGTGGCTCAGTAGTTCATGTAGGTTGTCTACAAACCTGACCAAGTGTCCTTGAGCAAGACACCTAACCCCAGCTGCTCCCGACGAGCTGGATGGCGCCTTGAATGGCTGACACCACAGTCGATGTGTAAATGAGTGGGTGAATGTGGGACAAATTGTAAAGCGCTTTGGATGGTCATGTGGTCTGTTGAAAGCTCTATATAAATGCAGTCCATTTACATGAACTAGCTGTTTAAATATATAATTTTTATATGTAACGTCAGTTTATCAGAATGTCTGAAAGTATTTATTTTTTCGATTATCTGTGATTCCATAGACTCTCTTTCGTGCACCTGCATGGTCTAAAATTGCAAATAGTTATGCTATGACAAGAATAAAGAGTCTCTCTCTTACTGCACCCATGCACGATTACACTGTCGATATGTATCGTCGATCTCACGCGCTGACAATATGACGATTTGACAATGACCGTATCGCTAATTCATGGCACTTATTTGGGGTACACTGGCACAGGAAATTCTATTTATTTTTTGTATGCCTAATTTTCAAATACATTGACTGCACCAAGAATTTCTGACTTGTTATCGGAAGCAGCTCACACCCTTAACTTATTCTCCTACAGTCAGCGAGGCTTACCGTCCGATGATGTGAGTATTGAGCTCCCATCGGAAGCTGGCGAGAGCCCCCTGGCAACACAACTTTACCTTTTCGTCTTACGTCCGGATAGGTTTACCTGTTCGGTGTCTTGAGTATTGAGCTCCCATCGGACATCGGCGAGAGTCTCCCAGCCACATAAATTTTACTTTTCCATGCTACGGTCGGAGAGGCTTACCCGTTCGATGCCTTGAGTATTGAGCTCCCATCGGACGTCGGCGAGAGTCTCGTGGCCACTTTACTTTTCATTCCTGGTTGACGGGTGACGATGCTCGCTGTACGACGACAAGAGTCTCGACCTCCCGCCAAACCAAATCTTTTCCCCCCGCCTGGTGAGGCAGGACCCTCCCATGAGTTCTGATCTCCTATCGGATGCTGTGAGAGCCCACAGAGTCAGGTTTTCCTTTTTCTGCTGCCCGGCTGACGAGGCTTACCCGTCAGATGCTGTTGAGTATTGTGCTCATGTCAGATGTTGGCAAGAGTGCTCCCGGTTGGGTTTTCTTTACTTGCTGCCCACAAACAGGTCTTATCCATCTGATCCCGTGAGTATTGATCTCCCGTCGGGTGTCGCAAGAGTCCTCTTTGTCAGCGGCCCAAAGCCTGTTCATCTGCTCAACTGAGACCTACACGTCCGTCGTCCTGAGTCTTGATCACCAGTTGGAGGCTCCATGGGTCCTCTCGGTCAGTTATCTGCCCTGGTTGCCCACTAATGACCAGGGGCTATTCAGCCAGTAGGGCCTGTATGGCAACACCGTGACCTATTCCAGTCGAGCCAACTCGGGCCCTCCTGGTCGGACTATCCAATCACGTTGCTCCTCCTTTATCGGCCGGTAGGGCTCATCCGTTCCAATGCAGTGAGGTGCTCCTGTTGTGCAACAGCTAGAGCTCTCCCGACCAGGTGCCCCAAATCACATAGTCCGATACAAGCAGCCAGTAGGGCCTATCTCTCCAAATATGTAAAGTTGCTCCCAATGGAGTACATAGGCTCTTCTGACCTGCCAACCAGCTGACTTTCTAAATATCAGCCCCCACCAGATCTCAGAGCTATTGTGGGGGGTTCCTTAGTCTGGCGGCTGTCCTTTCCGCTATTGCTTTTTGGGGGGTACTCTAGGTTCGGGCCATACCTGAGCTCGGAGTCCTTCCCTGGACAGCACACCAAATATACATTATAATACTACTGTTACGGCCTGTGGACGTATTTGTGAATTGTGCGCTCTTGGGAGAGTGATGTCACCTACTGGGCAAGTTAGGCATTGCATGTTTTCTTCTCCTGCTCTTTCTCTCTCTCTCTCTGTTATAGATCGCTAATTGGATTCCAGCTGATGTCCATCATTCATCAGTACCGAGTGAATGCTACAGAGATCCAATGTGTATAAGACGGCAAATAAATAATGCTGGAGGACTGGCGGCTATGCGTTCACTCTTTGTCCTGATCCAGATTGGTGTTATTTTGTGTATCTCAGTGGGACCAAGTGTGGTCTTTATTACCTCTTAACTTTGTGAATTAACTTGTCAATTACAAACTATGAGAGAGTGTGTGAACATTATGGTGGGTGTATTTATGATTCTTTTGTGTTATTTTCTAATTTATGTAAATGCCTTTGTCTTTCTTAGGAAGCAGTAGGGAGAGGGTGCCATTTGTTTTGGATATACAGTTTTGTTTATGTTTATGGTAGACAGGGAGATAGGTAAGACTCTGTCATTTATTTTCTTTCTTTTTAGTTAAGGTTATGTAGAGTTTCTATGTTTAGCTAGAGGGTTTTATGTTTGGTATGTTGGCCTGGCCCTCTCCTGAAAATTTGCTTCCTTTTGTTATTAATAAATTAAGTTATTTGCTTAATATAGTGTTTGTGCTTTTCTGGATCAGGGGATTGATGTGACCATCAGACTTTTTTTATTTTTTATTTACATTTTGTTACAACTTCATTTAACCCCTAGATTAACAGTGAGGTTCGTAACAAGTGGGGGCTTGTCCACTTGTTTTTTTTTTTTGAGAAGTGAGTTCGTTTATTTTTCGGATCGCAAATTGGAAGTTTTGCTCTGTTTGTCCAAGACTGAAGTCTGTTTGTACGATCGTGATTCGATGGGTCGAGGTTTGTGTATGGTGAGTTTTTCTCTCTTCCTCGTTTTGACTGTTTTCATCTGTGGGTGGGGAAGGAGTAAAGAAAGGAAACATATAAATAATGGAATTCGATTTAACAGCGTTTACTCTCATGCCCACAATCGAAGTCTTTAAAAGATGTAGAAAAAAAGATTTGGTTTTAATTGCGGAATTCTTCAATATTCGGATTGAGAGGGAGGCCACTAAACTACTGCTTTAACAAGATCTTTTATATGTAAGTGTGAACTCGTGAGATGTAGTTTCATTTAACAAGATTCGGGAGGAGCACATCAGATACTTAGCCTAATTAAGACAGGTGGAGCACACTTAAGACAATCAACCCTAGGGTATAAATACAGCTGACATTCCTCTCTCCACTGACGTTTTATCAGCCTCCACCCCATCTCCTCCACTATAGTTCATTTTACACTTTCATATACGGGGTGGGGGGTACTCTAGGTTTGAAGAGTAACGGCCCTAGTACTGAGCCTTGAGGTACTCCATACTGCACTTGTGATCAATATGATACCTTTTCATTCACTGCTATGAATTGATGGCGGTAATATATGTACAATTTACTCCATGCTAATACACTTTCATTAATGCCAACAAAGTTTTCTAGTCTATGCAAAAGAATGTTGTGGTCAATAGTTTTGAATGCAGCTCTCAGAACCAATAGCACTAATAGAGAGATACAACCACAATCAGAATCATATGAGGAGCAAAAACACACACAGACAGTCCAGGGGAGTGACAGTTGCACTGTGCTGAATGTTCTCTGACTTGCCATCCCACTCTCATGATAACTCATAGTTAAGAATATGAAACAAGATAATAGAATGTATAGAAATGGTTCATGTTAAGTTTATTTTAATTTTATCAAAGTAAAAAAAGCTATTTTAAAACAAAAGGAAACACACTTGCTTTTCCATTTAAAAGCTTGTATTGCTTTATTTTTAAACTTGCTATACATCAAGTTAGATACTCTACACCCTCTAATGGAAAACTGACAGTCAAGGTTATTTAATTTTTTGTGTTAGTTAATATGAATTATTAGACAAACTTGGTCAAATTTAGCTATTAAACATTTAGGTTAATATTATCATTATTCTGGCCATGCACAATTATTAATATCCCCCCCCCATCTCCAGCAGCTATTAATATTGTGTATTATCCTTCAATGTCCATTAATTATTGTGTTGTTGTGATGTACATTTAAAGTTGATAATTGGTAAACCTTTGGAACACTTTTCACACAGAAGCCACTTTCAAACCAAAGAGATCTCTTTTGGTTAACAAATTTGTTTCAACTCGAATCTGTGATGGGGTTTTTTTTTTCAACAAAACTCTTTATTGCACAGATTCCCATAGTATTCTGCACTGTACATTTCACTGGGCATCAGAAAATGTGACACACATTTATGTTAAAATGTTTTTTAATGATATTTTTCACATTAATCTTCCCTCCATAATGACAAAGGAAAACACATACGTGTGACAACTTTGCAAATTTGTTACAAATAAAACAAATGAAATGCCCAAGAAATCAGACCTTCAGTCAGTACTACTGTAGAAGCCTCACGTCGTAGATTTGGGGATTTTCTGGCATTCTTCTCAGTAAAGCCTTTCGAGCTCAGGTTAAACGGGGACTATCAGTTTCCAGATATGTTTGATTGGGTTCAAGTCAAGGTTCTGGCTGGACCACTGTAAGACATTTACAGAGTTGTCCCTTAATCCATTCTTGCATTGTCTTGACTTTGTGTTTAGGGTCATTACCCTGTTGAAAGGTGAACCTTCAGCCCAGTCTAAGGACCTGCATGCTTTGGACCAGGCTTTCATGAAGGATATTGCTGCATTACCACCTCCACGCTGCACCATTGTATTCTGTATTCTTTTATAAGGGGTTTAACTTTATGGTTAGATCTTATTTATCACATTGAAAACTGTTCCCCGACCCCTTACTATGACATTTGAAATTCAGCTCAGGCACATTTCTTTTATCCAGGTTTCTACACATTTATTGTCATCTGGTTTTAGCTTTACTGTAGGTCTTCATAGCTATTGCAAGATTTTCTTTCTTTCTTTCTTATTTTCTTTCTTTCTTTCTTTCTTTCTTTCTTTCTTTCAATAAATGCAACCTGGTTATTGCACTACTTAATAAATCAAGGTGTATTGCCTGTTAAAGAACAATTTGATCCCAAAATTTCTACACAATTTAAAGAAAAACTATAGACATTTTCAATTTAAAAGGAAATATAACTAAGCAGTGACTGTAAGGACTGAAATTACATCATGATACCATATAAAACAATTATTGTATTGCCATTTATATTGTGAGCCACATCTTTTTTTTTTCATTCATTGTTTATCCCATTTTTTTAATTGCTTCTGACCAGCATTTGGAAAATCTATTGTAAAGCTGCTTTAAAAAGCTATTAATTTAGCAATTCCATTGTTAGTCTTGCATAAATAACACACTTCACCTTTAAGTGAGGAATTATATGCGTAAGAAAATCCTCTAGAAAAAGAAAAAAAAATCAGTGACCTTCTGTAAACATTTGGGATTATCCTAATTGAATTCTTTCTCTTTCACAGATGTACTTTTTATGCATGAGCTGAACTTTGCATTTAATAATGGAATCATGCAATATATAATAAATTTATATATTTATTTAATTTAATTTAATTTAATTTAATTTAATTTAATTTAATTTAATTTAATCTTTTTTTTACTTTTAAAGATAAAACAATAAAACCCCAGGAGCAGCTTAGCCTTGTATGAATCATTCTTCTGGTATACCTTAGTCATTTCATGGTAAGCAGGTGCAATTTACTCCACTCATCTGCATACAGACCTACACAAAAAAGAACTGAATTGAATCCAAACCACACAGAGGTAAAAAACAAAAGAAAAAACTTAATCCTCATTATCTTGGCAATGCAGCACAACTACCTGCAGAGCACCTCAGGTTTAGAGAGGACTAGAATTTTTCACTGTATCCTACAATCCAAGTCCATTCTATAGATGTTTAACCAAGGCCAGGTAGCTCTCTGTAAGACATTTCAGACTACTGGTCTACATTATAACATGGCTGTTAAGTTAATGACAGTATTTTGGAATTGCATAAATACAATTTAAATTTTTAACAACTTATTTAGTAGCGCAACACTAGCTTAGTTGTTCTCATAAAGTAATTTTCCAGTAACAAGAAAATATGTCTCGGTATCAATCAAATGTGGTAAAATGCTAAATTGCGATATTTTGTTGTTTGTAGTTTTACTGTTGAGTAAAAAGATGATCAAACACGACTTTTAACATAGCCATTGACTGACCATCTGATCTTCATTGTGCATCACAATGGCAGTTACTTTTATAATTTTTGGACGGACAGACACCCCTATCATGAAATGTATTCATATTTCCAGTTAGTTATTACAAACTATCACAGCATCGGAATTCTGGCACATTTTAGACAACCTTGCCTCTGTGTTTCATTTGGTTAATTGTTTTGCAGTCTTTTACTGTTTAAGTAGACATTCTCTGTCAGACCACACTTACTGTGATTTATTATAAGGGTAACTTGAATGTAGGTGAACTACTTTAAATTATCTCCCAGTTGTTTCGCCATCAGCGCTAGAAAAATCATCTTGATTCATATAAACTGTCATTCTGTTTGCTCTAAGTACTTCTAAGACACCTTTTTTTTCCAAGCACTGCTTGAATAAACTTTAATTAACATTTATGGAAATCAGAGAAATTGACAGGTGTGTGACTTATTATGCAAACAACACAAGTAACCTTGTAGATGCAGCATCCAAGGCTGTGAAAACTGGCGGTTTCATGTGCAATGGGTTCACTACTGAAAACATAAATT